>NC_090653.1:88389763-88679763 GCF_040937935.1 Hyperolius riggenbachi | reverse complement strand
CTGCGTCCAGCAAAAAAAAAATTAAGTAAATCGGCCCAGCAGGGCCTGAGCGGCACCCTCCGGCGGCTTACCCCGTGTCACACACGGGGTTACCGCTAAGGAGGTTAAAGGCAGCCATACACTGGTCGATTGCCACCAGATCGAGCAACAGATAGATCCCTCTCTGATTGAATCTCATCAGATAGGGATCTAATGGCTGCCCATACACAGAAAACAGAGTTTGAATCGATTTCAGCATGAAATCAATTCACAATCTGTGGAGCTGCACCTGCCTCTCGGCCCCTGCTCCCACCGCCACCAGCTATACATAACCTGTTCCGCTGGGGATTCCCCGGGTCCACGCTGACACTTTCTCCGGCTAGCCATCTTCACTTCCTGTCCTGTGAGAAGGGGAAGGTGTTTGACCGCCCTCTACTGTTTGTACATCCTCTGGTTACAGGACAAGACAGGAAATAAAGTAAAGATGAAGGTCAGCCGGGGAAAGTATTAGCGTGGATCCGGGGAACAGGTGAGGTAAAATCAGCGTCGGTCATCGCCGAATCGAACACCTTAACGACGCGCTCCCGACCCGCTGTCAATCAAGCAAAATTTTCCGCCTGGACAGATCGACGGAATCAATCGATTTTGGTTGGAAATCGGTCTGCATTTGCGTAATCGAATTCACAGAAGATTCGATCACAGTGATTGAATCTGCTGTCCCATCGGCGGGAAATCGAGTAAATGTATGTGCACCCTTGTCCTGTTTTCATTGTCTGCCGTGCAAGAGTTTGGCTCCCCTTTTAGTGACCTCTGGAGTAAACATTATGTGGCTCTAAAGCTATATAACTTTGTAATGCATTCATACAGAACTACCAGTTGCAGTGTTTCGGTCATTATTGTGTCAAATTCCTGCTGAACTTTGCATTGGTGTACAACGGTAATCCAGATAGTTATATGTGGAAATATTAATCATTTACTTTCTTTTACAATGTTAGCAGTGTATGGCAAGACCTACTGTAACACAACTTTTCCCTTTCAGCCATTCTTCAGAGCCTTGTATTAAACGTCTGCAGTACTCTGCTGTACACTTTGCTCTTTTCTCATATTGGCGTTTTTTTCCTTCTTTCTAGACCAAGTTAACACCGCAGGAGAAATTGAAACTTCGGATGCAAAAAGCACTGAACAAACAGTGTAAGCGCTGTTCAAGATCTATTTTATATTATGTATCATTTGTGGTAGATATTTGTGGGCTAGAGATGACCCACACGTGATATTTCAAGTTTTCCTGCATAAGGCTAGAACCTAGCCTTATGCAGGAAAACTTGAAATATAACTTTTTTTATATTTTTATAACTAGTGGACCACACTAGGTCCGTTGCAGATTGGATCCGTTTTTCGAAACTTTTTTTTTCTTCCTGCCCAAATGCAACACCCCCCCCCCCCCCTTTTTTTCCCCCCTAAAAATGCCTTTTTTTATAGCATACATTTCCAGTCCGTGGAAACGTATGCCCAGCCGTGGGAGGAGAGGAAGCCACCATGCTGGAGGGGTATAGCCGGTAGGACGGCAGTGGTCGGTGGGGAGGAGGGACCCTCACCTGGGTCCCTGCTACCCCTCCAGTTAGTTTCCAAAACTTTTTAAAATGTATAATGGGAGTGAGCAGGGAGCTTACCTACTCCTACTTTCCCTGCTTCGGTTAATGATCCAGTTCTTTTTAATGAATTGATTTGAATGAATCGATTCATTGAAAAGAGCCAAACTTCCCATCACTACACGTCACTGCCTGCAATGCCGCTCTCTATACTTCGGAGGGCGGCATTGCAGGCAGTGACACTAGTGATGGGAAGTTCGGCTCTTTTTTAATGAATCTATTCATTCGAATCAATTCATTAAAAATAACTGGATCATGAACCGAAGTGGAGGAAGTAGGAGTAGGTAAGCTCCCCACTTGCTGCCATTATACATTTTAACAAGATTTGCAGCAACTAGCTGGAGGGGTAGCGGAGACAGGGGACCCAGGTGAGGGTTCTTATGTGCCTCCAAGCCTGTAGTGATCAGGCTGTCAGTTCTCGGCTATTTGCAACATCAAGACGGAGGCTCCTTTCACACTGGCGCAGTGCATCACCCTGTTTTGCAGTAGGGTAACGCTAAACTAATGTAGGTCTATGGGTCACTTCATACCTGATGCAGTGCACCGGAAGTCTCGATTTTGACACGCGGTATATAGCACATTTGGGGCCGGCATGCGCGGTGACGTGCATCACACGGAAGACATGTATGTCTATGACTACGCACCTTATTACATTTTTCGGCGGTGCGCATGCACGGAAGCGTATTTTTCCAAAACCCTTCCATGCAATTCTAACTTTAGCCACAGAAAGTGAGTGCTTGACAGCCTCCCTTCCTGCTTCGCTTGCAGCCTGAAGGAAGATTGCCGCAGTAATCTCCGATGGCGGTTTTTTGCAATGCGATCATCTCACCCCAGAGCCCAGTTGCCAGTTTGAAGTTGGCCTGAGAGAATAGAGTGTAGCACAGGTCTCCCAGAATGTTTACCCCAGAGCATTCTGGGAGACCTGAGATCGTTTCTACTGACTTTAGAACCCCCAGTAAAAATGAACATTCCTTCCAGTACTGAAGATGCTGTTGCTGCTGCCTGTTATACATTTCAGAAAGTAAACACTGGCTAATTTAAAAATATATGGTGTATATATAGTAAGCAATTTTATTTGTGTTATTTTGACTACAGTTCCTCTTTAAGCTGTTGTTGGCTTAAATATTTATATGAAATTCCACCTCCTCCTAATCGACATGATTTGAGTCTTAAAAATGAAATCATTTGTATTCCTATCGTTTTTTTGTGTTTTTGCAGACAAGGCGGATAAGAAGGCAGCCCAGGAGAAAATCATTCAGCAGGAGCATGAGCGGCAGGTCAGTAGAGACCCAATTTTCCAGGTACCTGTATTTGTGTGATCACTGTATCTGCCTTTTAAAGCAAACCTGGAGCAAAAAATAAACTTAAGGGATAATGAATTGTATATGTAGTACACCTAGGAAAGAACATTCGCAACAAAGAAAAGCCAGTTTGTTTTCCAATACATGAAGCGTTAAATGCTCTTCAACCCACTGGGTCCACTACAGTCCTGTTTTATGAAGCACTTAAACAGCCACAAAACGGTGAGAGACAACTTGAGATAAGGTTTTACTGCAGGAGAGTTCAAAGGGTCATTATTTCTGCTTTGTTTTAGAGTTCAAAAGACAGTTTGGTTTTAAAACTGCAACTGTGACCGTATGATGCAATGTTATTAAAAAAGAAAAAAAAAGCTAAATAACTGAAAAAAAATTACTCTTTTCTTTGCTACTAATGTTCAATTCATCATATCATGCAGTGTTTTTTTTATCATGCAGTGTTTTTCGCTTCAGGTTTGCCTTAAAGAAACTCTAACAAAACAAAAACCCCTGGGGGTTCTCACCTCAGGAGGGGGAAGCCTTAGGGTCCCAATGAGGCTTCCCCATCCCTGTAGCTGCAGGCAGTCCAGTGCTGGCTCCCCTGAAGCGTCCCGGAATCCTCCCCTGATAAGCGCTGATTTATATACCTCCCCTGGCTGCAGTGGGGGGGGCGCTGTTGCGGCTCCCAGCACGGAGATAGACGGAAGTAGCCGATCTCGGTCGAGTCCGCTCTACGGCGCAGGAGAGCAGTAGAGCGGCCCGACAGTGATCGGCTATTTCCCCCTATCTCCGAGCGGAGAGCCGATACTGCACCTGTGCTGGAGCCGGGGAGGTAAATATTTGCTTCCCCGCTATTCGGAGGGGCACAGCGAGACTTGCGTGGGACACAGGAGGACGGGGGAAGCCTCGATCGGATCCAGAGGCTTCCCCCACCCAAGGTCAGTACCCCCAGGGGAACTTTTTTTTTTTTTGTTACAGGTTTTCTTTAAGCAGACACTGTCACTTTTTTTTTGCCATCGTTTTTGTTTGGTTGTTCAGAAGATATTAGATTACCGTAGCTGCTCTCCTCATTTCATATCTGTCTTTCCATTCTTGAGATATGGACAGCAGCTGTTAGAAACACAAGCACCTTTGCTGTTGGAGTAATGTATTCTTGCTAGGGGAGATTGGAACAGGAGAGAACTTCAGTGCTGAGCTGTTTGTAATGGCTATGGTAAGCACATCATTGAGTCTTTGCACATGCATGTTTGATGTATGTTGTCCAAGTCTCAGTCCTGTACAATAGTGTACTGATAAAGCAAGCACTACATACCGCAACCTTGTTTTTCACCTTTAGTTAGTTCATTTCCTCATCTAGGGAGAGGTTATCAGTCATGGTGGAATCCAGGTAGATGAACTGGTGGACAACATCCAACATCAATCAATAATAAAGCAGAGAGCTCTCCTCCCTCTCAATGCACAATGGCACCTCACTGGGTAGTACACATGTGATTATACCATATACTACACATCCAAAATGAATCGCAAGTTTTTCACAACTGAAATGCAAAGTGTCACCTTAGCATCAAAACATGTTAGACTCCTATTCCAGCTGCAGAAGACGGCGCCTGGATACTTGGTAAGTATTTTCTGCCCTGCAAGCCCCCCAAGCGATGTCCCTGTTATCCCTCCCCTGCAACCCCCCCCCCTCCCCCAAGGCATGCAGGTTGAGACTTCTGATTGCCCGAGTTAACAGGCACTTTGCTGTATCTCTGAAACATTGTAACTTGATTTATAAGGTGGAAAACTATTATCCTTTTATGTAGGTGCAGGAGTTGCAGGCATCAATACCATTGTTCTGTCCTCCTCACAGCAGCAGCTCACGACTTCCTGCATCTTTCTTTATTCACAGGAGCGAGAAGATGAGCTGCGAGCGATGGCCAGAAAGATCCGCATGAAGTGAGTACCCTGCTGTTTGGATTTGAGAGCTCTAGTAGAGATAGGTTCTTTCAGTCTTTCGTGGACTAGAGCATTCGCATGCCTTTTTGCTGAAGGCTAGGTAAAAGAAATCTCATATTAATTTATAGTTGGATTTCCAATTTCCTTTCAAATTCAATAAAGGGCTTGTGCACATTAACAACTTATGTCGCCTGTCAGAGATCAGGACATGATCCGCTTGGGCGACATCGCTGGGCCAGGCTTCACACGCTTGTCAGCTATGTGTTGCTATGTGGGAGGGATGACGAGCGGCGCATGTGTGACGTCACATAGGGGAGTGGCGCAAACAATGGGATTGATTGGGGGGCGGGGTCAGCGTTCCTGGGTTTGGGTAGATCCGTCCAGCCTATGGGTTGGGGGGGCCGCATTGGGTGCCATATACATGCCTGATTATTGGCTGAGGCGCTTGTTCGTACACGACTTTACACCAAATTCAATCCCTTTACCAGCTTAAAGAATTCCCGACCCCAAGGCAAAGCTACGTAAGATCGTTGCCTGGTCCTCATAAGAGCTTCTCTGAAAATTTTTACTTTATCCAAGAGGCAAGTTTTTCAACAGGAAGAGGCAGGCTGGATTGCTCTCCCGCTTTCACTCCCTTTATTTAAGACAGTGTCAGAATAGATGTGTAGTATTTACAGTAAAATATATTTGTTGCTTTCCTTTCAGAGAACGCGAGCGTCGTGAGCGGGAGCGTGATGAATGGGAGAGACAGTACACCAGAAGCAGATCGCCTTCACCAAGACACAGTAAGTGTATTTTTGAATCTCCTTGTCATAAGTCCTCTGAGCTAATGATGAAGCATTAGTAATTCGATTGTGCACTCGTCTGCATGACTATGTACTCTGTAAAGCATGGCAGATATTGGTGCTCTATAAATACAGTGATGTGAAAAACTATTTGCCCCCTTCCTGATTTCCTATTCTTTTGCATGTTTGTCACACTTAACGGTTTTTGATGAGCAGAAACATTTAACTATTAGTCAAAGATAACATAATTGAACACAAAATGCAGTTTTAAATTATGGGTTTTATTATTTAGTGAGGAAAAAAAACTCCAAACCTACATGGCCCTGTGTGAAAAAGAAATTTTCCCCTAAACCTAATAACTGGTTGGGCCACCCTTAGCAGCAATAACTGCAATCAAGCGTTTGCGATAACTTGCAATGAGTCTTTTACAGCGCTCTGGAGGAATTTTGGCCCACTCATCTTTGCAGAATTGTTGTAATTCAGCTTTATTTGAGGGTTTTCTAGCATGAACCGCCTTTTTAAGGTCATGCCACAATATCTCAATAGGATTCAGGTCAGGACTTTGACTAGGCCACTCCAAAGTCGTCTTTTTGTTTTTCTTCAGCCATTCA
Organism: Hyperolius riggenbachi; assembly: GCF_040937935.1. Taxonomy (NCBI): domain Eukaryota; kingdom Metazoa; phylum Chordata; class Amphibia; order Anura; family Hyperoliidae; genus Hyperolius; species Hyperolius riggenbachi. Next base: position 88,673,506 of record NC_090653.1, on the reverse strand, counting down.
GAGGTAGATTTGCTGGTGTGTTTTGGGTCATTGTCCTGCTGCAGCACCCAAGATCGCTTCAGCTTGAGTTGACGAACAGATGGCCGGACATTCTCCTTCAGGATTTTTTGGTAGACAGTAGAATTCATGGTTCCATCTATCACAGCAAGCCTTCCAGGTCCTGAAGCAGCAAAACAACCCCAGACCATCACACTACCACCACCATATTTTACTGTTGGTATAATGTTCTTTTGCTGAAATGCTGTGTTTCTTCTACGCCAGATATAACGGGACACGCACCTTCCAAAAAGTTAAACTTTTGTCTCGTCGGTCCACAAGGTATTTTCCCAAAAGTCTTGGCAATCATTGAGATGTTTTTTAGCAAAATTGAGACGAGCCTTAAAGAGAGTCTGAAGCAAGAATAGATCTCGCTTCAGACCTCATAGCTAGCAGGGGCTATCCCGCAGCTTAACGGGGGTCCCTGTCCCCCCAAATCCCCTCCGTAATGCGGGGGAGCGCTTCCGCATTGGGGCAGGGCTAACCGCCGCAGCCCTGCTCCACGCGCGTCTGTCAGCGCATATCTCCGCCTCCGGCGATGCGCGTCTATGAAGACGCGCTGTGATGCAGGGCTGCAGCCGTTAGCCCTGCCTCTAGGAAGGGCTAATCTGCGACCAAGAAGACGACCAAGGTTTGCGGGGGGTGGGTTGGGGGGTCAGGGACCCTCGTTCAGCCGCGGGATAGCGGCGTTTTAGCAGGGGCACACATGCCCCTGCTATATATGAGAGCTGAAGCGAGATTTAGTCTTGCTTCAGTGTCTCTTTAATGTTCTTTTTACTTAAAAGTGGTTTGCGCCTTGGATATCTGCCATGCAGCCCGTTTTTGCCCAGTCTCTTTCTTATGGTGGAGTCGTGAACACTGACCTTAATTGAGGCAAGTGAGGCCTGCAGTTCTTTAGATGTTGTCCTGGGGTCTTTTGTGGCCTCTCGGATTAGTTTTCTCTGCGCTCTTGGGGTAATTTTGGTCGGCTGGCCACTCCTGGGAAGGTTCATCACTGTTCCATGTTTTTGCCATTTGTGGATAATGGCTCTCACTGTGGTTCGCTGGAGTCCCAAAGCTTTAGAAATTGCTTTATAACCTTTACCAGACTGATAGATCTCACTTACTTTTGTTCTCAATTGTTTCCTAAATTTTTTGGATCTTGGCATGATGTCTAGCTTTTGAGGTGCTTTTGGTCTACTTCTCTGTGTCAGATAGCTCCTATTTAAGTGATTTCTTGATTAAAACAGGTGTGGCAGTAATCAGGCCTGGGGGTGACTACAGAAATTGAACTCAGGTGTGATAAACCACAGTTAAGTTATTTTTTTAACAAGGGGGGGCAATCACTTTTTCACACAGGGCCATGTAGATTTGGAGCGTTTTTTTCTCACTAAATATAAAGGCCATCATTTGAATCTGCATTTTGTGTTCAATTATGTTATCTTTGACTAATAGTTAACGGTTTTTGATGAGCAGAAACATTTAAGTGTGACGAACATGCAAAAGAATAAGAAATCAGGAAGGGGGCAAATAGTTTTTCACATCACTGTACATAATAACCTGCAGCAGGTTTCTTTCTAGGCAGACATACTGTTTTATCTTTCAAAAGTAACAGTGTTCTGCATAGTGAAACAAACTTAACTATTCACAGCTGTAATTTAATCTCTCTGTTGTGTCAGCTGGCTGCCTAGACAGAGCAGCTAATTTGTAACCACAGGATGTTAACCCTATTTCTGTTTCCTTGAAAGCAGGAAGTAGACACTGCAGATTTATTGCAGGATTTCAGCTGTAACAAATCAGGATATCAGCTGTAACAAAGAAATGTGTTTTGTTTTTGTTTTTTGTTAAAGGATATTTAAAGGTTGCTTATCTTTTTTAGAGCAGAGAGGAAGTTCCACTTTAAAGTGTACCAGAAATCTAAGGGTATAAAAGTTTTATACATACCTGGGTCTTCCTCCAGCCCCCTTCCACACAGATCCCACACCATCTTCATTTGGCCGGTAGAAACCCTGTTAGCTTGGCCAGTCTGTGCATTCCGTGCACCCCCATCTCGCTCACACGACTGGGTAGTAGTACTGAGCATGCGCAGAGCGCTCCTGGCCACATAGGTGCAGCAGGGCCATGCATGTGCAGAACGCCCCGACTGACCAAGCTAACGGGGCTTCTACCGGCAAAACGAGGAGATGTAGGAGGGCGGCGTGAAAGCGATCGGTGTGGAGGGGGGCTGGAGGAAGCCCCAGGTATGTATAAAATGTATACCCTTAGATTTCAGGTTTCCTTTAAGAAAAACTTCCGCTAATGGGCAGATCGCTGTGCAGAGAGACAGAATTGCTCAGGATCTAACAAAGCTGCTTTGCCCACATCGCCAGCAACACAGCAGCACCCATGAATGCAAGCAGAAATAGTCTGTGGAAAATAAAGGGTTACATTCCCACTTGGTTGCACAATATGCACACATTATCCAATAGCGCACTGTGGACAACATGTTTGCCTTGCACTAAATCATTTTATCCTGAGAAGTGAACAGGCCTATACAGTTGTATAGGCAGTGAGTTCACATGTGGCTAAGCACATAGTGTAAAAGCACCCTAACAGTGGTAACTTGCTGGGCTAAGCATGTCTGTTACTTCAAGATGTAGACCTTTATTTAGGAAGCATGTGTTAAGGACAAGTTTGCTTTAAAGAGACTCTGAAGTCTCAAAATTCACCTTTTTTATTTTAAAAACCTTTTACATCATTCCCCTAACTAAATCGCAGCATCCCTGCGGCTGAACACTAAGTAAATCCCCCCAAACTCGCTCGCCCCCCTCCCCACCCCCCCCCCACCCCCTGGCAAAATCCACTACTTTACTGGTCATGGACTTTGCTGCTGGTGGAGGCAGAGCTTTCAGCAGCAGCTCTGCCTCCATGCTTGTCTATCAGCTCATATCTCCGCCTCTCCCCCGCCCCTCTCAGTGAAGGAAGACTGAGAGGCCCGGGCGGAGGCGGGATTTGCGCTGATAGACGCGTGTAGAGGCAGAGCTGCAGCTGAAAGCTCTGCCTCTCACGGAAGCGCTCCCCGCAGTATGCCCCGGGGAGTTTGGGGGGGATTTAGTTCGATTTCAGCCGATGGGATGCAGCGTTTTAGTTAGGACAATAATGTAAAAGAGATTTTTAAAATAAAAAGGTAAATTTTATGAGACTTCAGAGTCTCTTTAAGAAAATAGCTGTTTGCATTTCATCAGTCACATCAGTGTTCTTTCTTTATGCAGGTCGAGAGTACAGCTCTTCAAAAAGGTGAGAAAAAAATGGACTAATTCTTATATATACATGTTATCTGTTAATGCTGCAGTAGAATTGTTCTTTAATCACTTCTGGACCACAGGCTTACCCTACACCAGTGACTAGGCCATTGTTCACAATAGAGGGCTGTGCAGCTTTGTCAGCATGCTGCACAGCCCTACAACTCAGCACACAAATGAATTTTGCCTCCTTTTATTGACCTCAATAGGACACTCTTTTGGAGGACTCTGATCGCTGCTGCGATCTTTGTTTTTTGTTTTTTTTTAATTTTTTTTTTATAAAAAAGGAAGGCTTTTCCCTTCCTCCCTCTCCATCTTTTCTCCCTGTGCTGTCCTAAATCGCCATAGGACTGCGATCGGCACTCATCCCCGCCTCTCATTGGCATCCACCAGCATTCCCCAGCCAAGCCTAGGGACAGCCGAGTGTCCCCCGTACATCCTTGCAGGAGATCACATCGCTGTACAAACGTAAACAATCACGGCTAGCAGGCTGATCGCAGCGTTAGGCGGTACTGCGGCTGCCTCCGCGGTCACGACCATCGGCATGACATGGTCGTCGTTATGTAGTTAAAGTGACCCTGAACAGACATAAGAAAAAAGCCATAATGAACTCACCTGGGTCTTCCAACCCTTCCCCACCCCCTTAAGTCCATGAGGTCCCTCAGTGTCTTCTGGTATTCTATTGGTGGCTCCGTTAGCTGCGTGACTTGGCTGGGAGTCATGCGCAACTGTGCATGCATGGCCCATCCGAGCATCCATTGCTGTACGCGACCTGCGCACTTGAGGGTCTTGAAAGAATGGACCGTGCATGAGCAGAATGCATGCGCAGTTGTGCACGACTCCCGGCCAAGTCGCGCAGCTAACAGAGCCACCAGCAGGAGAACAGAGGGAGCCCAGAGAACGCAGAGGGACCTCACAGACTACGGGGAGCTGGAGGGAGCCCCAGGTAAGTTCAGTATGGCATTTTTGAGGTCTGTTTAGGGTCACTTCAAAGAACAATCTACAAACTCTAATCTGATCATGAAGCTAAGGCCTGGTACATACCATTAGATAGACTTATCGACTATTTCCGACAGGTCCAATCTGATTTCCGATGACTTCTGTTTTTCTGAACGATAGAAGTGCTTTGATCAGTAGCTGCTGAATTTTTATGGTGCATACATGTCAATCCTCCACGCAACAGTTTAGGGTCAAGTGCAATACAGCAGCGATGTGTTCTGTTGCCATGGAGTGGGGGGTGGTGCTGCTTTTGGTGGGAGGGGTGGAACAATCCGCTTTTCCTAAATGATCTGACATTCTGGATCTTTAGGCCACCCATCCTGGCAGCTCTACACATGCTAGATTATTGGTAGAGGTGGACGGTCGCGGCTGTCTCTGCTGAGTTTAGACGAATGTGTGTACTCACCTTAAAGGAGAACTGTAGAGAGAGGTGTATGGAGGCTGCCATATTTATTTCCATTTAAGCAATACCAGTTGCCTGGCTGTCCTGCTGATCCTCTGCCTCTAATACTTTCAGCCATAGACCCTGAACAAGCATGCAGCAGGTCAGGTTTTTCTGACAATTTTGACAGAATTAACAAGATTAGCTGCATGCTTGTTTCTGGTGTGATTCAGACACTTCTTCAGCCAAATAGGTCAGCAGGATAGCCAGGCAACTGGAATTGCTTAAAAGGAAATAAATATGGCAGCCTCCGTATACCTCTCATTACAGTTCTCCTTTAAAGCCTGGTACACACCATGCAATTTCCCATCAGATAGACGGGTCAAAACGATTATTTCCAACAGGTCTGATCTGCTTTCCATTTGTTTCTCTCTATAAAAGTGATTGGAAAATTGTTCAGAAAAACCATCGGAAAACAGATCGGACCAGTTGGAAATAATCGATTCGACCCATCTATCTGATGGGAAGTTGCTTGGTGTGTACCAGGCATTAGCTTCATATTCAGTTTAGAGTTTGTAGATTTTTAGAAAAACAAAGCACTTCAAATGCAAGCGCTCTACCATAGACCGTAATAGGAATTACGGCTATAGCGGCACTTGGGTGCTGTCAAAAGATAGAGCTCGTTACTTTTAAAAAAACGAATTGAGCCTCCAGCAATAGCTGGCAGCTGAATTACAACATTCCCCACCATCCACAGCGACCTGGATGGGGAATAGGAAGTAGCGCCGCCGGGATGTGTGCTGGAGCAGGGTAAGCCGCACATCTGCGTTATCCTGCACCCACATTTCCTGGTGGCTATTTCTTAGGTATGCACCCATTGTTTTTCTGCACTGCATAATCAGTTTGATCCTTTTCTGCCAACAGGAGGTCCCGCTCAAGGTCTAGGAGCCCGCATCATCGTCATTGACCATCTTGAGTTCTGTTATTCTTGTACTTTAGTGTGGCGTAATGGAAATGGCTAGTGAGTCCTGTTGGTACATTCCATGGAAGCAGATGAGGAACCAGTCATTCTTCAGACACACTACCATTGGCTGTGTTGTGAACAGTACACACCACTCAGCAAGGCACTTGAAATTCTGCTAGGTAAACCTTTGCATTTGTTCAGATCACTGTGATGCGATTTCACCTCCAAAAAATGGTGATCCAGCGGAGTTCTACTGCACTGCACTGTAATGTGCAGACTGTCCAAGTACATACTGCCAATGTCTCTTAGCAACATGAAGAAACACTGCTGCAGTGTGAACTGACAGCCGGGGCCCTTTATTGTTAGCTTAAGCTTGAGAAGTACTGTAGGAATAGACCACTGTCTAGCCACAAAAGGAATGGGCACTTTAATGTAGGATTCATATTTCTGCTGAGGTTCCTTGTGCCTAATTATAGCGTAAAGGATAATTGCACTTTTGATTACTTTTTTTCCTCTACCACATCATCAGTTTGGGCACAATCAAGTTTATATTCTCTGTTGATGTGCCTCTTCCATTTGCTACAGGTTTACTCAGTTTATTTTTCCTCTTTTTAATTAGGTACAGATTGACTACATTAGGGCCTGTTTCCAGTAGGGGCTATTCACAGCGATTTTCCATACAGGAATTAGGATGGTGAATCGCACCCTATTTAAATCAATGGGCTGATTCTGGATTCACGTGCGGAGGGGGGACAGATAGTTGGCAGCATTTTTTTTGCATCACGCATAGAATCCATGGCTAGAGGGATTCGGATACATACTCACATCAGAACAATTGTCGGTGTGCGTCTCAAAAATGCACCCCACCACAAGTGGAAACGGCCTTAGCACGCTTCTGTCTGCTTTTCAGATGCAAATCAATTTAAAAACTGATATGCGTTGCTGAAAGAGGACAGAAGCACGGTAGTGTGTTCAGGCCCGTACGGATTGCCTTTTTGTTGAGCTGTCAGGTACACTGTATATAAAATGAAAGTATCTGAAGCCCTTATGCATTGCCCATTTATCTAGTTCATGCTCTCACCCTCTAAAGGGCTAGCAGAAGAACCAAGTTGAAGTGAGCAGCATAGACAGCACTTTGCCCTTAATAAAGGCCATTTGTAGAGTAAAGTGAGCCCTGTACGTTACCATTGATACATTTTTGTTTGCTTCATTGGAGGTTTAGATGATAACGTGAATAGCTGGACTTGTTTTGTTGATTCCCCCCCCCCCCCTGTCTTTCCTTAGTGTGGAATATCCAGACAGGAAGCTGCAGTTAGCTTCCTGTCCAATGAAGTTGGTAATTGCTGTGATGTAATGGATCAAGTCTGAACCCCAGGCAAATAGCTAAGTACAGTATAAGTTGAATACCTTATCAGCCATGCTTGCATTTTGTCGGGTCATTCATGTGGCTCTGATGGCTGTGGACAACACTGTAACTAGAATTAACCTTTCTAGTGGGCTCCCGGGTTTGGAGATTGCTGCTCTGCACTGTCTAACAGGCCGATGGGATCCTTTCTTCTGTAAGGACGGTCACTGTGTAGTCTCTATTCAATCTCCTATCTAGATTCAACTAATATACAAACATTACGCTTTTTTGTTCAACAAATACCCGTGGTTTTAAGTATGGCCTTTTATAATTGCATGCAGTTCAGAGTTTACTTTTTTTTGTGATATAAAATTACAGTAAGCTTGTAAACAGCTTAACCGTTAACTCCCCATGCATCAAATGACAAGTAACTATATTGCTATAATATTGGCATAAATAACCCCTTAAAGGGAATATGTAGTGATTCCCCAAATCCCCCCACCCCCCTTTTTTTTTTTCTTTTAAAGGATACCCACCCAAGGTGACATGATGAGGTAGACATGTGTATGTACAGTGCCAAGCACACAAAGAACTATGCTGTGTTTTTTTCCCCCTCTTCCTGAAAGAGTTAAATATCAGCTATGTAAGTGGCAGTTCCTGTCTGAGCCAGGACTGGGTCAGACTACAGTGTGACTCTCACTGATAAGAAATTACAACTATAAAACACTTTCCTAGCAGAAAATGTCTTCTGAGAGCAGGAAAGAGATAAAAAGAGCAATAGTTCATGGATTTTAGCTCTGGAAAACTTAAATGAATGTGTCATTGAGTAAAAACAATAAAACAGTAAAAAATTGAAGTCTATTTAAAGAGAACCAGACACGAAGCACTCTCATGTATTTTACCATATATATCAGTGGAAACATTAGAGAAAACACCTACCCTGCTTTCGGTTTCATTCTGCATTGCACAGCTTGCTTCTAATCAGCCCTGATAAAATCCCAGAGTGAGCATTCAGTCTGCCTTTGCTATAATGACTCGGCTATAATGATTCCTGAGCAGAGCCAGCAGAGGGCAGGCTTGGGCTTGAAAAGACACCAGAAAACAGACTCAGCTATAAAGATTCCTGAGCAAAGCGAGACTGAATTCTCAGTGGGGGGTTTTATCAGGGCTGATAGTAAACAAGCTGTGCAGTGCAGAATGAAACAGAAAGCAGGGTAGGTGTTTTCTCTAATGTTCCCACTGATATATATGGTAAAATACATGAGGGTGCTTCGTCTCTGGTTCACTTTAAATATAAAATAAAACTGTGAAATATCTTAGTCATTTTTAGGAGGAGGAGGAAAGATACAATTGTTTATTTCATTAGTTTATTTTCACCTCGGGTGTCCTTTTAATTTAGTAGTAGTTGCATTGAAGATGCTTTTTAAACTACTGATTTTTATTATTTTTTTAATTGGGGAACAATAAAGTGTAACTGTATGGTAATTCCCCCCCCCCTCCCCTAGGAGGGTAAAGCCTCTAAATCCCGAAGAGTCTTCCCCCATCGTCCTCGATCGGCTGGTTCCAACACTGGGACACCCGAAAGCCGCTTGTTGACAGTTCATGCATCCACATTGGCACAGACCTGCTCAGGCTCCAGCTGTAAAAGCCAACCCCAATCAGGTTCATGATACTGCGCATGTGCCAGCCGTCTGCCCTGGAGCAGTAGCATAGACCCGATCAGCATCAACTTTTTCCACCCAATCCCGAGAGGTTTCGTGCTACTGTGCAGGTCGCAGTGCAGCTGCGCTTCTGGGGTCTCAGCATTGGATCGAGCAGCTGGAGGAGAACAGGGGAAGCCTCTCCAGGATCCAGAGACTTCCCCCCCTTCTCAGGTAAGTATCTATTTTGGCCCATTGCAAAACCTCCCAGATTTGCTTTAATGTCATAACAATCTGATGCTTGTTCAGAACTCCCCCTGCTGGTTTGATTGGCACGTTTTGTATGTACGAGAAAGGCCTCCTTTTATTGTAGCTCAGCAAAGGAAATATTTGAAGACTTGGCTCTTGTAATGTTAGACACTTGTTTACTGTAGCAGTAAAGCAGCCCTCTCATCTGCTCACATAACATTACCAGATGGCGGTACAGGAGGAGCACCAAAAATCTGAAACACTCATTTGTCATATTTCATATGTTTGTAATTAAAACAAAAGTGTATTTAGTGCTAAACTTGCTGAACAAATGTGCAAAAAACTATACATTTTCTTTAATAACCTTGTATTATACTGTTACTGTTTTTGTAAATAAATTCTTTTTTTTCTAACCTAAAAAAGTGTCTTTATATTTTTGCAAGTTTTGTTTCTGACATAATGAAAAACAATATAGCATAGATGCGGCTTAAAATTACAGATAAATGTCTGTCTCAAAATGGTGGCACAACGTAACTGCATGAATATTTTGAGAGCTTACAATCAGGGCTGTGGAGTCGGTATAAAAATCCTCAGACTCCTCTAATTTGCATATTACAATTTTGTTTATTGAAAGTATGTAACATGAAATGCATCTCTTAACTGCCAATGCTTAGGAATTTTAAAAGACCACTGAAGTGAGAGGGATATGGAGGCTGCCATATTTATTCCCTTTTAAATAATACCAATTACCTGCTTAGCTGGCTGATCTTCTGCCTCTAATACTTTTAGTCATAGACTAAAACTAGTCCTTGGTAAGAGTACTTGTAGAAGACAGGAACAAAGAACATCTATCAGGCCCTAGGCAATGTAACTGTGGGTACATGTAAGAGTGATGTGCAGGTACTCTGCAGGGGAATGAGAGGATTCTTCCTCTATTACACATTCTTCATGCACAATCTGAACCAGGTTTATGGGTGATAGACAACCCCTCTGTGTTCAATGTGCACAACATGCTCAGTGCATTCCCTGCAGCTCTGTGGGGAGTGCATATGTAGAGTATAGTACTACTGTGTAACAAAGTAAACCTGAGACAGACTAAATTTAAGTTTTATACATTGGGCTTCTTCCAGCCCCCTCCAGGCTAATCAGTCCCGCGCTGTCTTCCGCCACCTGGATCTTCTGCTATGGGTCCAGGTACTTGAGCCAGTCGGGAGTAGTGCGCATGCTCACACTCCGCCACTGGGAGTGTACTACACCTGCACAGCACTATTGCGTAGGTGCAGAATGCTCCTGGCTGTGGGAGTGACATGCGGCCAGACTGCGCTGACTGGCTGAATTACCGGGACTCCTAGCAGAAGATCCAGGTGGCGGAGGACAGCGAGGGACTAATTAGCCTGAAGGGGGCAGGAAGAAGCCCCACGTATGTATAAAACTTTTCTTTTCATCCGTCTCCTGTACGCTTTAACTTGTAGTCACCAAACCAAATTTTAACATATATTATTTGATTTCATGAGCAAAGGGAGTGCATAAACCAGCATCAACGCAGAATTATTTCCATCTTATTGACCATCTCTATTAGTGACACAGCTACACATCAGGCTTTATTCTTACAGCATAGATGTTTAGTGTGTGTGTGTGTGTGTATGTATATATATATATATATATATATATGTGTGTGTATGTGTGTGTGTGTGTGTATATGTACTGTATATTGACGAATAAAGTTTTTGCATTTTCATAGTTCGGTGAGTGGCTGTCACTTTTTGTATTGGTGTTCCATTTTTGCTCAGTCGACCTGCCTTCCTCTATTGGGTGAACTAATCGCAAAGGACCTGTGCACCGGATCAATCTTTTTTGTATCTGGAATTAACTATTCCGTGTTGAACCGTCTTGAATTGGATCTGACATTCGCATGATCCCCGATTGACCTAGCTCCATATAATCCCAGTGTAAGGGGTTCTTTAATAGGTTTTAAAATAATTTTAAGAACTATTCAATATCTCTTTGGGCAGAAATAAATGGCGTATGTACTGGGTACAGACATTGACACTGACATTTCATCTGCATTTAAAGAGACAGCCGAAAATGATCAGGATGATTTAAAAGATTTGAAAAAGTTGTTTAGAGCACATAAGAAACTCACCTTGTGACATCTGAGACGTAAGTGGACTGTTTCCACAATGCAATCATATGTTAAGGGGCTGTTCCGTGGGGTATGAGAAACAGATTTGTTCCAGCTGGCCATCTGCAGAATCCAAGATTTATACCGAAATGGAAGGCATTTGCATATGATCTTAGTGTTATGAAAATTATGATAGAAGAAGAAACCATACAGTTAGAAATCTTAAAACCTGATATCGATGAGAGCATAGCTAGATTGGAGTGTTATAGGGCACATAATGATTAACAGCGACTTAATAATTTGGTAAAACGTGAAGTGGAGTCCACTCAAAAAAAAGATAAAAATGGTGAAACAAAATTTCAAATTGATGTGAAGGAATGTAATGAAGGTGAATTTTATAATTGCAAATCTGGAAGGGCAAGGTCTAGATCCAGGGGTAGAAGTGGTAGAGATACTGAGGCTAAGGATAGCCCAAGTGGATCTCCATCCTCTTCTGTTAAATCAGTCCTTTTTTTTTAGAGGACTGGGAGGAAACCGAAGAGGAAGAAAGGTGGTAAGAGAAAGAAGTGTAGCCAGATTGACCAAAAGAAAGAATCAGGGAAGAAGATGCCAAAAGAGGGGGAGTCAGAAACAGGACAGAGACCCCCAACCCATCCTGAAAAAGAGGGTTCAACCCTACCGGAAACAGAATGTGTACAGGGAATAGATGGGTCTAAACTAAGCAACAGTCCGCAGTGGGGAAGAGAGCAATAACATTATTAATTTATGTGGCTTTTCGCTGTCAGAACATCACGTGTCAGTACTAAATAAGGGACTTTCCTTCTCCCCAGTGTGCGGAGGGGACCCTTTTGACACTTTTAAAGACATTAAATTTTTCTTACGTCGGGTTTTGTTCAAAAAAATGTTTGCAATAAAGAATGCTGTACCCCCAAACTTTGCAGATGCAGTTGCTGAAGACCCCATATTAAGATCTTTAGATGAAAGGACGCTTTTAAGAGATTTAGAAACCCTAATAGATGAACGTGATGAGAATCATGGGGTGAGCCCCTTTGGGGATGGTGTTGCTTATACTAACCTAAAAAGAATGTCCAGGTATATGCCTCCACTCTCCATGGATTAAAATTTACAGGTTTTTGCAGACTTGGTTGGCAAGGATGCTAATCAAAATTGTGGCAGTGACAAGAATAAATGGCAGGGCATGCACACCCAAAAATCTGAAGAAACAATTTCCAAGTAGACTATTAACGTTTATTATTCAAAAAATATATTAAAAGGTATATTAAAAAATTACATGGGATGGCCACCCCGTCACACCACACCTCTCAAATCACCAAACATACCACCAGACACATGCCGGCATCTAGCCCTAATCTAAGCAAAATTGCAGGGTGTGTTGAACTGCGTATACTCGGTACGCCAAGTCCATCTCCAGAATAACTCGGGAAGGTCAGGCAAAGACTACATGCAGGGACAGTCCAAAAAGGTCAGCACCAGCATGGATGTCAGTGTTGCAGGATTCATGCAGCTAAGCAACAAGCAATTCCGTCCTTCAAGGCAAGGCACGGCAGAGATCATGCATTTAGGCAGCAAGCAGTTCATCCCTCAAAGCATAACAGGCAGAAGTATCATAATTAGCAGTTACCAAGATGATATCTGACCAGGATGTGCCAACAGATCATCACATGTGCTCCATAGCATGGAATATAAAAGGCAAATCATCTCGCCATGACATCACAATTGTATGGAAAAGTTCATCTCACCATGTTTCTGGGTGACGACTGCATAGCATGCTGGCCACCAAACCAAGCAAGTGCTCTGGGGTGAGGAGGACATGTACCTATAAAGTTTCCTTTGTCAGCTTCTGGCGGTGCAGGATGCTGTGAAGTTCCATGCTGCTGGCAGCGTTTGTCCCCGTTTCCTGTGGAGGCAGTGTGGCTGGAGGAGGCGATGGCATGGGCCTTACTGGGGTGTCTGAGCGGGGTCGGGACGGCGTGGCGTCCCATGCGAGGCGGGCAGCTTCCGCCTTGGATGGCAAGGACCTTAAAAAAATTTTCTGGGGCAGTCGTTTTGACAATCTTACCCCAGAAGAGAGACCTGTATTGCTTGAACTGAAGGAGGCGGAGGATTTCCTAATTAGAGGGAGTGATAAAGGAGGCGATATTGTGCTATGGAGTAGAGGCGTATTTCAAAGAGATGAATACAGTTAAGTTGTAGTGAAACATATAGAAGACTCAGAGGGAACCCTGTCCCTGAGATCATTGAAAAGAGGGATAAGATCCTTGATGCGGCACTGATACAGGGGGCAATCTCTGCAGGTGAGTATCAGTTGTAGTGTTCCACCACCGGAACCACCTTTTCCACTCCTACCGACACTGAGGCCTGTTCAGGCAGCCAGTCCTCAGTGGTCTCCTCTGCTCCCTCCTCGGCTTCCCATGCAAGCCAGATGCGACACCAGACCCTGCTGACCGAGGCGTTTGCTATCAGGGCTCAGCCTCCCAGCAGCCGTCGGATCCGCCTGCTCAACGGCCTGCTTACATGGGCCATGGCCTCCCAGCTCCTCCCATACTCCTTTGTGCAGGAGGGGAGCGACATGCGTGCACTCCTGCAGTGCGCAGCGCTGGATTGGCCTGTCCCCAGCCGGCACTATTTCTCACAGACGGCCATGCCAGCACTACACCGCTTTGCAAAGGCCAATGTGGAACGTGGGCTTGATCAATCGGTAGGTGAGCGGGTCCATGTCACTATGGACTCGTGGAGCAGCCGTTTCGGGACAGGCCGCTATTTGTCCTTCACCGCACACTGGGTCAGTTTGGTGAGGAGGGGACAGCAGCATCATCATCAAGCCAGTGGGTGGTGCCACCCCGCAGTAGGGTCAGGGGAAGTGCAGCAAGTTCCTCTGCTCCAGTTCCACCCTCTGCCACCAAACGCCCCCGCCTCAGCAGCAGCAGTGTGAAGGCCCGCCATTGCCAAGCGCTGCTGGAGATGGTCAGCCTGGGCAGGCAAAGCCTGACCGCAGAGCACGTCTTGGACAAACTCAAGGAGCAGGAGAGGCGTTGGCTGACCCCCCAGAGGCCTCAGAGTCGGAGAGGTGGTGTCCGATAATGGGGCCAACCTTGTTGCTGCCATCCGCCGGGGAGACCTCACCCACATCCCCTGTCTGGCCTATGTCCTGAACCTGGTGATTCAGAAATTTTTGAGAACCTGCCAGGGGATGGTACTTTTAAAAGCTGCTCGCAAAACGGTGGGTTATTTCCACTGCTCGGGCGGTGCCTTATCGGCCCTGGAAGCTGCAGCTGGAGCTGAACCTGCCATGGCACCGTCTGATTATTGACGTTCCAACACAGTGGAATTCCACCTTGGCCATGTTGGAACGTCTGGTTGAGCAGAGGCAAGGCTGTCAACCACTACTTAGCCAAAGCCGCCGCCGATGCCACCACCATGTACAGGAGCAGCACCAGCAGCCACCTCCCGGAGATACGGATTGCTGAATGGAGAAAAATGCAGCTGGTGTGCATGGTCCTGGCACCCTTCCTGGAGGCCACCGACTTGGTCAGCCGGGACCGGGCATCAGTTTGTCAGTGGGTGACCATGGTGTGCATGCTGCTCAAGGCCCTGGATGGTCTGATTCAAGTGGGAGAGAGAGACTTGATCCAGCAGGAGCAGCAGGCACCTGCGCAGTCCACCTCTGTGCAGCAGGAGGACTAGGAGGATTTGAGGTTGGAGGTCCCTGACCTTGAGGATCAGGAGGCACTGCCGAGTGCAGCTGCAGTGGTGCAGGGTGGAGAGAGCAGGGGGAGTTTAAGGAAGAAGAGGAGGACAGCACTTATAAAGATCATGTGCCAGCAGATATGGCAGCCCTCTTCCCCATGGCAGCGCACATGTTGCAGTGCCTGCTCAGGGACCCAAGGGTCAGAGATGCGTGGTCGGGAGGACATGTGGATCACCCTGATGCTGGACCCACGGTTGAAGGGGAAGCTGCATCAGTTACTGCCTGCAGCAGGAGGAGACCCTGAGCGCCGAATGAGGGAGTTGCAGCGGTCCCTGGTTCAGCACTTGGAGGAAGCCTTCCCCCAGACTCGCGAACCCCCCCTCCCCCCTACTGTCACAGTCCAGCCAGAACAGCAGCAGGTGCCTGCGTCCATCAGCAGTAGGCGCCCATCAAACCTGCTGTCTCTCACAAAGGAGCTGGACCCCACGCCGGTATAGCTGCCGAGTGGGGAGGTGCATGCAGCAAACAGCATTTGGCTCTTAAAGCCAGAACCAGCGCCTGACCCGGATGGTGGCAGACTATATGGGGTCCTACAGCGGCCTTGACAGCGACACCACTGTGGACCCCTTTGATTACTGGGTCCAGCACCTGGAAATTTGGAGTGAGCTAGCGCAGTACGCCCTGGAAGTCCTTGCTTGCCCCCCTTCCAGCGTGCTGTCCGAAAGGTGATTCAGCGCGGCCGGTGGTGTGGTAACAGAGAAGCGCTCTCGTCTGTCCACCCAGTCTGTGGACAGACTGATGTTTCTTAAAATAAACCAGGCTTGGGTGGTCAGTGAATTCCTGGCCCCTGTTGTTGGCAAGAGGGGGAAATGAAGTGGCTGGAAATCGCACTATGCCTGCCTTAATACCACCCTTTACCACCACAACCTCCAGGCTCCGCATACGCCTGCTTCAAAAAATGTTGACAGCTGTGGTACACTACCAACACACTAGGTGCCATGGTAAACACTATTAATGTGTAATTTTTTGGGGGGGATGTGTCTGTGCTGTCTGAGTTTTGGGGAGGCCCCAACTGCGGCAGTACGACCGCTTCCTGACTGGAAACTCTTCTCATTTTTGAACTTGCCGTGGTACCTACAAGTGCCATGGTGAACTATAATCTAAACACTATTAATTATTAATTTTTTTGGGGTGTCTGTACTTTCCAAGTTGTGGGGAGGCCCCAACTGCGGCAGTACGACCGCTTCATGACTGGAAACTCTTCTAATTTTTGAACTTGCCGTGGTACCTGAGTGCCATGGTGAACTATATTCTAAACACTATTAATGTCTAATTTTTGGGGGATGTGTCTGTGCTGTCCGAGTTGTGGGGGGGAGGCTGCATCGACCTACTCATCCTGCTGCTCATGTCTGTGGTACCCACCAACACCAGGGTCCACACAACTATTTCTTCTGCTGCCACCAGCTACTACGCCACCCCAACAGCTGCATCGAACTACTCATCCTGCTGCTCCTATCTGTGGTGCCCACCAACACCAGGGTCCACACAACTATTTCTTCTGCTGCCACCAGCTACTACGCCACTCCAACAGCTGCATCAACCTACTCATCCTGCTGCTCCTGTCTGTGGTACCCACCAACACCAGGGTCCACACAACTGTTTCTTCTGCTGCCACCAGCTACTACGCCACTCCAACAGCTGCATCAACCTACTCATCCTGCTGCTCCTGTCTGTGGTACCCACCAACACCAGGGTCCACACAACTATTTCTTCTGCTGCCACCAGCTACTACGCCACCCCAACAGCTGCATCGAACTACTCATCCTGCTGCTCCTGTCTGTGGTACCCACCAACACCAGGGTCCACACAACTATTTCTTCTGCTGCCACCAGCTACTACGCCACTCCAACAGCTGCATCGACCTACTCATCCTGTTGCTCCTGTCTGTGCTACCCACCAACACCAGGGTCCACACTAAACTACATCATCTGCTGCCACCAGCTATTACGCCACTACAAATACAATAGCCTGCCACCAGCTATCACGCCACTAGCCCACTACAATAGCTTTAATGTTTTGGCAATGTCAGAGCTGAAAACTGCCATGTCCCAGTTGTGCGATTGGGCTTTGGACACAATGTGGGCTGCACGACCGCTGTCTGGAACCTAGTCCTGATGTTAATTGACAGTTTTTTGTTGTTTTTTTTTCATTTTATGTCCACCAAATAATTAATTAGTATTTCCCTTTTAAAAAAAACATGATGCTACATGCATCATTTACCCTAAAAACCATTTTAAAGCTATTTAAAGGGCACTTCCGGGTTTTCTATCCGGATACCCGAATAGGTCGGGTACCCGCGGGTAATTTGGTTGAATATCCGGATCGGATATCCACAAGGTCGGAGATCCGGATCCGGATATCTGGGTACCCGGATCCGGGCGGGTAATAAAAAGCACTACCCGAGCATCCCTGTTGTATATCTGACTTTAAAAATATGGGGACTGCTTTATTGAAGCAGCACAAGTAATTATTTTTTGATTGGTTTATTTCGTTTTTGTGAACTAAGCACAGCTATTACTGTGTATATAAATTATTTATGATGACTATTATCTGAGAAATAGAACATTTTATCATTTTCTATTTTAATTACAGTTTAAATTCATTAGGAGTAGGAGTCGATGCATTTTCTCCCGACTCCGACTCCAGGTACCCAAAAATTGCTCTGACTGCGGTACAGTATTGCTTCACAGCTATGTAGACACGTGTTCGGTATAAAATCCCTGTTCTGGAAAGTACTACATGCGGTAACTTTCACTTTTTTTTTTCTCAATTCACAAACATTTTGCTGCATGATGCGGTAATTTCGTGACAGTCTGAGTGCGGTAATGTGATGTTGTTCCTCGCTGCCTGAATTGCTCTGAAAGGAGGTGTGCCTGATGGGATGTTTCTGCAGTGCAGGCTGGCGGGGGCATGCAGTGTCTGTGTAGAACAACCAACGTGCCTTGATGCTAGATAGCAGATTTTATATACTGAAGAACAGTAGAGTTGGGCCGAACCTCCGATTTTAGGTTCGCGAACCTGGTTCGCGAACTTCCGCGGAAGGTTCGGTTCGCGTTAAAGTTCGCGAACCGCAGTAGACTTCAATGGGGATGCGAACTTTGAAAAAAAAAAATAATTATGCTGGCCACAAAAGTGATGGAAAAGATGTTTCAAGGGGTCTAACACCTGGAGGGGGGCATGGCGGAGTGGGATACATGCCAAAAGTCCCGGGGAAAAATCTGGATTTGACGCAAAGCAGCGTTTTAAGGGCAGAAATCACATTGAATGCTAAATGACAGGCCTAAAGTGCTTTCAAACATCTTGCATGTGTATACATCAATCAGGTAGTGTAATTAAGGTACTGCTTCACACTGACACAGTCAGTGGCGGGTTCACTAAACAGAACAGGTATACAGTGGCGGGTTCACAGAACAGGTATGCAGTGGCAGGTTCACTGAACACAACAGGTATGCAGTGGCGGGTTCACTGAACAGGTATACAGTGGCGGGTTCACTAAACAGAACAGGTATACAGTGGCGGGTTCACTAAACAGAACAGGTATACAGTGGCGGGTTCACAGAACAGGTATGCAGTGGCAGGTTCACTGAACACAACAGGTATGCAGTGGCGGGTTCACTGAACAGGTATACAGTGGCGGGTCCACTGAACAGAACAGGTATGCAGTGGCAGGTTCACTGAACAGGTATGCAGTGGTGGGTTCACTGAACAGGTATGCAGTGGTGGGTTCACAGCACAGGTATGCAGTGGTGGGTTCACAGAACAGGTATGGAGCCAGACAGGAACAAGTTAAGCCTAACTAATCTTTCCCTGAGAGACAGTCTGCAGCAGCTCGCCCTACTCTCACTAACGCAGGCAGCACACGAGTGACCGTAATGGCCGCCGCTGCCTGCCTTATATAAGGGGGGGTGGGGTTCCAGGGGCTAGTGTAGCCTAATTGGCTACACTGGGCCTGCTGACTGTGATGTAGAGGGTCAAAGTTGACCCATGTGCATTATGGGGCGAACCGAACTTCCGCAAAGGTTCGCCTGCGGGACGCGAACGCGAACCACTGAAGTTCGCATGGAACCGTTCGCAGGCGAACCGTTCGGCCCAACTCTAAAGAACAGGTGGTGGCCTATAGTACGACTAGGTGCCCCGGTAGTAAGAGATAGTGGTTTTGGCCTGTTGTGGATGAATAAAACTTTGATTGGGTGTTGTCTTTTTTAGGTGTGTTTTAAGTAACGTGTAATATGAAGCCATATATAAATAAAGATAAACCGTATTAATAGCAGAATGATGATGCAAACAACAACCCAATCAAAGAGTGCTCCGATGAAGCTTGTTTGATCTGGATTGGGTCACGTGGCAATTCTATGGCTGAGTTCTGCTAAAAAAGAAAAAAAAAGTTACCTATCTCTAGCCTACTTTATTTGCTTCCTTTTTGTTTTTGTCCAGCTTTTCCTATTCCTATCTGAAGGGAGATTCTTGTAAAGAGTGTGAGCCTCTCTAACCTTTCGACTGCTTTTCTATACTCTTGATCACTTCTCTTCCTTTCCCCTTGGCATGCGAGATTATCCTGCCGCCAGGGACAGTCTTGGCAGTATCCTAAAACTGTGTAGGGGTATCCTGATGCAATACATTTTCTGTTGTGAATTCAAGACACCAGCCTCTTAGGAGTTGGTGAAATATCTTTTCCCCATATAAGCACTGGGAAGACGTCCAAAGACTGTCTGTGCTCTGGGCAGAGCAGGATCGTCCACCAGGCAACCTAGGCAGGTGCTGTGGGCCTAGTGGGTGTCAAGGGGCCCGCCTGCCACCATCTCTGACCTCTCTACTTCAGCTCTACCAAAAGGACCACAAAGGGACACCAAATCTACTACCTTGCCCCATTACATCTTAAGCCATCACTGGCTCTGGGTATGTGTTCTACGATATCCTCTTTAACTGGCCTATCATCTGATATTACCATTTCTTCACTCACTACCATCTCAAGTCTGTGACCCATTGTATCAGCTGGAAAATATAATCAATGCAGGAGAATGACTTGTGGACAGGGAAATAAAGGGAGTATTCCGTATAGTAAGGGTATAAAAATCCATTAAATGAAGTGTTTCTACCATCTCTGCTTATGGTGTCTGTAATAGATACTGATATCATACTACAGCTAAATATAACCCTATTCTCTGAACCTCCCCTCTACCGATGCCTAACCTTAACCACTGTGCGACCGCCTAACGCCAATCGGCAGCCATAGAGTGACTCCCCAGGACTGCCTAACGCCGATCGGCAACAAGTCCTGGGCCGGAGATTCACACATCCCTGTTGAGTTATGGAGCTCCACTACGTAAGCGGTCTGCCAGCCACGATCAAAGCTGGCAAGGCTGTAAATTAAAACAAAAAAACGTGGAATAACTTGTACAGTGCTGCGCTGTACGGGGGACAGCTCTGTCACTGAGCTGTCCCCAGGAAGGGCTCACAACACGATCCCTCTCATAGGCTGATGCCAATGAGAGGTGATCACAATTATTGGATCTCGTGGGGGAGGGAGGGATAATTAAGAAAAAAAACAACACAGTAGCAATCAGATGCTACCAACAGAAAGCTCTGTTGGTGGCAAGAAAAGGAAGCAAGATTCATTTGTGTGCTAAGTTGTATGGCCGTGCAGTGAACTGTTAAAGCTGCAGTGTGCTAAATTGTAAAAATGGTCTGGTCACTAGGGGGATGTAAGCATGTGGTCCTTAAGCAGTTAACCATCCCCCCATGCCCAACCTTAACCACCACCCCTGTACGCTTATCCTTAACTGACCCTCCCACCTATCCGCTGAAAAAAAACCTGTATATTTTCTGGTGCCATCATAGGCACCCATATAGATATTGGTTATGGGGAAAATTTGGGCACCCACACTGCGATTCATTCAGGCGATCTGGGGGGGGGGGAGGGGGCTACGTAATGAGCCCTCTCCACCCAAAAGCTGCCTCAAACTGGGATGGTTGTTTCACAGAAGCCTTGGAACTGATGCAGCTTGTGTGTTTCCGTAAGGCCAACTATGCGTTGCAAACCCTATCCGTCCACGCAGGTGTCGGAACCAGACATCCCCCAGTGCTACTTTGCTCCCCTTCCCTGTAGTGACTGTCCTCCACCGCAGTGCCCACTTTAGTGTCAGATTACAGTAGGGGGTAAAGACAGACCCCCTAACTCCCACACAAGGATTGTTTCCATCTGTGCCCATTGTTGAGGCTGGATTTATACATTTTCAACCCCTTGGCCAACTTTCTTGCAGCTTCCCTTAAATATGCAGCTCCCCCTCCCCTCCTATTCCTTGTGCAGCTCCCCTCTTCCATATCAAGCATTCATGTACATCAGCCCCCCTTAAACAGTTATATACAGTACAGTCCAAAAGTTTGGACACACCTTCTCATTCAAAGAGTTTTCTTTATTTTCATGACTATGAACATTGTACATTCACACTCAAGGCATCCAAACTATGAATTAACACGTGGAAGTATAGTACATAACCAAAAAGTGTGAAACAATTGAAAATATGTCATATTCTAGGTTCTTCAAAGTAGCCACCTTCTGATTTGATTACTGCTTTGCACACTTTTGCCATTCTCTTGATGAACTTCAAGAGGTAGTCACCTGAAATGGTATTCCAACAGTCTTGAAGGAGTTCCCAGAGATGCTCAGCACTTGTTGGCCCTTTTGCCTTGACTCTGCGGTCCAGCTCACCCCAAACCATCTCGATTGGGTTCAGGTCTGGTGACTGTGGAGGCCAGGTCATCTGGCGCAGCACCCAATCACTCTTCTTCCTGGTCAAATAGCCCTTACACAGCCTGGAGGTGTGTTTGGGGTCATTGTCATGCTGAAAAATGAATGATGGTCCAACTAAACGCAAACCAGATGGAATATTATGCTGCTACAAGATGCTGTGGTAGCCATGCTGGTTCAGTATGCCTTCAATTTTGAATAAATACCCAGCAGTGTCACCAGCAAGGCACCCCCACACCATCACACCTCCTCCTCCATGCTTCACAGTGGGAAACAGGCATGTAGAGACCATTCGTTCTCCTTTTCTGTGTCGCACAAAGACATGGAGGTTGGAACTAAAAATCTCAAATTTGGACTCATCAGACCAAAGCACAGATTTCCACTGGTCTAATGTCCATACCTTGTGTTCTTTAGCCCAAACAAGTCTCTTCTGCTTGTTGCCTGTCCTTAGCAGTGGTTTCCTAGCAGTCTACCATGAAGGCCTGATTCACACAGTCTCCTCTTAACAGTTGTTCTAGAGATGTGTCTGCTGCTAGAACTCTGTGTGTCATTGACCTGGTCTCTAATCTGAGCTGCTGTTAACCTGCGATTTCTGAGGCTAGTGACTCAGATGAACTTTTCCTCCGCAGTAGAGGTGACTCTTGGTCTTCCTTTCCTGGGGGCGGTCCACATGTGAGCCAGTTTCTTTGTAGCGTTTGATGGTTTTTGAGACTGCACTTGGGGACACTTTCAAAGTTTTCCCATTTTTTTGGACTGACTGACCTTCATTTCTTAAAGTAATGACGCCCACTCGTTTTTCTTTACTTAGCTGCTTTTTTCTTGCCATGATACAAATTCTAACAGTCTTTTCAGTAGGACTATCAGCTGTGTATCCACTTGACTTCTCCACAACGCAACTGATGGTCCCAAGTCCCAACCCCATTTATAAGGCAAGAAACCCCACTTATTAAACCTGACAGGGCACACCTGTGAAGTGAATACCATTTCAGGTGACTACCTCTTGAAGCTCATCATGAGAATGCCAAGAGTGTGCAAAGCAGTAATCAAAGCAAAAGGTGGCTACTTTGAAGAACCTAGAATATGACATATTTTCAGTTGGTTCACACTTTCCTGTTATGTACTATACTTCCACATGTGTTAATTCATAGTTTGGATGCCTTCAGTGTGAATCTACAATGTTCATAGTCATGAAAATAAAGAAAACTCTTTGAATGAGGTGTGTCCAAACTTTTGGTCTGTACTGTACATCCCTTGGGCAGAAGCTCCCTATTTCCATGTATTGCAACCTCTGTATTCCATTTGCAGCCTCTTCTTCCGTATGCAGCAATCTCTCTTCTACGTCCAGCCACCACTCAAGGCCTGAGCTTTGGTGGCCTTTCCAGAATTCAGGCCCTGACCAGCCTACAATTGCTGCTCTCCATACAACCTCTTAAACCTTGTTCCCACTACAGAATACACGGGGAATAAACTAAGAAATAAACAATTGTATCTATCCTTCTCCTAAAAATGACCTTTTAAGATATTCCACAGTTTTATATTAAAATCTAATTTTCAATTTTTTTTTTACTGTTGTATTGTTTTTGCTCAATTACACATTCATTGAAGAATGCCAGATCTAAAATCTGTGAACTAAATGTTTTATAGTTGTAATTACTTATCAGTGACCACTCCTGACTCAGACAGGAACTGCTACTCACATACCTGATGTTTTAACTCTTTTAAGCAGAGAAAGAAAAAAAAAGGAACACAGCATAATTATTTGTGTGCTAGACACTGTACATACACATGTCTATCTCATCATGTCACGTGTCACCTCGGTTATCCTTTAAAGTGGAACTTAACTCCATTGTGCTCCCGCACAAGCTCAGTTAGAGCAGTGTTAAAGTGTACCCGAGATGGCCATTGTAGGTGTAGGAGTTAGGCGCTTGTCCACCCCGACCATGCACCTGTTCCCGGGTATGTTCTGCTGTGCTACTACGCAGGCAGAACGCTCCTATCGGCGCATGTGCAGAAGAGCGCAACCAGCCGGATTACCTGAGGGATTTCCTGGAGAATGGAGTGGCCGTAGAGGAAGGCTAGGTACCCCACGTACCTAATTGGGCAGGAGGAAGCCTTAGGTAAGTATAAATACACCCACAATGCCCATCTCAGGTTCCCTTAAATGAACTGCACATGCGCAGAATGTTCCCAGCCACAGGAGTGTGATCAGGGAGGCATGTTGCCAGGGTCGGGAATGCACAGTGGTCACGACCAGGGCTGCCATCAGAAATGTTGGGGCCCCTTACACATCATCAGGCATGGGCCCCCCCTCCCTGGGCCCACCCACTGGTTGCTGTACCCGCCCACTAGCCACCCCACCCCTGTGTCTGTGCGCGAAGTGCGCAGCAGCAAAAAAAATGTGCATGGCTCTGACACTAAAGAAAGCAGCATGCACAGCATGATGCAGCAAAAAAGTGGGCGTGGCCATAACATGTTGTGGGTGGAGCCAAATACTAGCAAAATACAGGTAGTCCCCGGTTAACAAATGAGAAAGGTACTTGTGGGTACGTTCTTATCCTTTATCCATTCTCTTTTGTCCCCTCTTTTCTTCCTGTGCATCTTTTGTCCCCCTCTGTCTCACCTCAGTTTGTGCCTCTGTTGCGTCCCTCTATGTGACCTCATGTTCCCATCTCCTCTCTTTTCTCCATGTGCCTCTTTTGTCCACCTCTGTTCCCCCTCTGCCTCTTTTATCCCCCTGTGTTACCTCTTGTCCCCTTCTGTCTCAGCTCATCTACCTGCCCTAGCCAGGTATATGTGCCCCTGTAGTGCTGGAACGCGGTATGCTGGTTAGTGAGCGACAGGACCGCAGCCAGCACATGCGGCCTTTCCAGTGCTGTGGGGGGGCCCAGGGCCCCCAGAAGCCCTGGGCCCCTCACTGCAGTGTCAGTTGTCCCCCCCTGATGGCTGCCCTGGTCACGACTGAACCAAGATGTGGACAGTGGCACATCGGAGGGGACCAGGAGGACATTGTGGAAGCTGACGGGTATCTCAGGTACACTTTAAAGAGAAACTCCAGTGAAAATAATGTAATAAAAAAAAAAAGTGCTTAATTTTTACAATAATTACATATAAATGACTTAGTTAGTGTTTGCCATTGTAAAATTTTTTAAATCCCTGATTTACATTCTGACATTTATTATATGGTGACATTTTTACTGTTTGCAGGTGATGTTGTAGCTGCTGCATGCTTTTTTTGGCAGTTAGAAACAGCTGTAAACAGCTATTTCCCACAATGCAGCAAGGTTCACAGACAGGAAACTGCCAGGAGTACGTACTCAGAATTTCTTTGTGGGAGGGGTTTCACCACAATATCAGCCATACAGCGCCCCCTGATGGTCTGTTTGTGAAAAGGAATAGATTTCTCATGTGAAAGGGGGTATCAGCTACTGATTGGGATTAAGTTCAATTCTTGGTCGGAGTTTCTCTTTAAGTGCTTGCTATGTATTTCGCACTGAACAGGGCAGCACACTGTATGCTGCATTTCTGTTGCATTGCTTGAGGGCAGGAACCCACTAGAGCACTTTTTTTAAGCATTTAGGGAGCTTTTAAATCGCTAACGATTTCCCTAAACGATCTGTCAATGTAAATAAATGTAACAAATTCCACAGTAGCGATTGTGATTAGCAAAATCGTAATCGCAGGACATGCAGCATTTTGGGAGCGTTTGCGCTTCAATGGAAAGTATTGAAGCGCTGGAAAATATCTCATGAGTGGATACACATAGCGATTTGTGTGTGATTTTAAATTACTGCAAAATGTAAAAAAAATGTTTTTAAATAATTTGAAAGGACCAATCAGAATTAAAAACGCTAAGCGCAAATCGCAATCACAATTGCTGGCAAAATGCTTACACTTTTTAAAATCGCTTCTAAAATTGCCAGAAAATGCTCATGAAATCGTTTACAAAATGCTAATTAAAAACACTAGCGATTGCGCTTGCGATTTGTAGTGGGTTCCAGGCTTGAGGGCTTGTTCACAGTAGGCGTTTTTTACCTTTTTTCCAGCACAGGCGATTTTCAAAATCGCCCACAAAACGATTGTGCAATGTATCTCTATGAGAAGCTTCATATCAGCACGTTGCGTCTGCTTTGTGGTCCTGTACCATTTTTAGGGCGTTTTTGCTATAATGGAAGGTACAGGAAGAGCACTAAACACTCACAAAACCGATTCATGCGGCGATTGCGTTTGCGTTTTTTAGAATAAATACATTGTATTTATTATTTTCCGGGTCAAAGAGTTCATTTCCTGACTTGCGTCAGGGAGTGAATGACAAAACCGCTTTGGAAAAGCACTTCGAAAAAGCATTTTACCAAAAACGCAGCGCGCAGTGGAGCGCAGGGAGGGGTAAAGAAAACGCCACACAAAATTGCAAAACGTTTGGAATTACGATTTTAGATGTGAACGAGACCTCAGTGTGGTCATCAATATCATTATTTTAGGAGACAGCACAGGTTAGAAAGTGATAGAAAGAATGATATTCAGGAGAACGTGTTACGTGCTCTCATAATTGAAGGAAAGCGGAAGAAAGACAATATTCTGGAGAACTAATTTGCCTAATTGATTGTTGCAGTCCTGACCTGCCCTATCTGTAAATAAGCATTAGAAAAAGGTTGATTAACATGCTTAACATGCTTATTTCACTTCTCAAGAAATTGCCTTGTTTATAAGCTGTGGCCAGAGCTCTGCATTATTTCTTTCTCCCTCTCCACTTATGCAGGAACTTTATAAATATACGTACATTGCTCTTCTCTGTGGTTTACATAGCTAGCTTTGTATTAAAAAAACAAAACATAATTTCATACTACATGGAGTTGGTAAAATTAGTCTGTGATTGGCCAAAAAAGTTGAAGGTGTGTACCAGGCTTTAGCTAGAAGCAACGTTGTGTACCTCCATTCAATTTTGATTGGCCAATATTACCTACACAATTTGTTAATACCATTTAAAATCTGTTGGCCTTCATGCTCCCTGGAGGTGGAAAAATTGGCTAGTCATTAGCCAATCAGTATTGGATGTGTGTACCAGGCTTAAAGGGAACCTGAAGTGAGAGGTATACGGGAGGCTGCCATATTAATTTCCTTTTAAACAATACCAGTTGCTTGGCAGTCCTGCTGATCTCGTTGGCTGCAGTAGTGTCTGAATAACACACCTGAAACAAGCATGCAGCTAACTTGTCAGATTTTTGTCAGAAACATCTGATCTGCATGCTTGTTCAGGATCTATGGCTAAAAGTAATAGACAAAGGATCAGCAGTAAAGCCAGGCAACTGGTATTGTTTAAAACAGTGTTTCTCTATGTATTATTGGCATGTACCCCTTTTAAACCTTGTACTCACCATTTATTTATAATTGAGTGCAGTTCAGGGTTTTGGTTTTTTTTTGACATTTTGGCTTCAATTCACAAAACGCGCTTTTGGTATAAAATCCCTGTTCAGGATAGTACATTACATTTTGCAGCATGCGGTAATTTCCTGACAGTCTGAGTGCGGTAATGTGCTGTTGTTCCTCGCTGCCTGAATTGCTCTGAAAGGAGGTGCGCCTGATGGGCTGTCTCTGCAGCGCAGGCTGGCGGGGGCATGCCGTGTCTGTGTGTAAGGGGTAGAGATGGGAAGTTTGGATCTTTTCAATGATTCGGATGATTCGAATCGGATCATTGAAAAGATCCGGATCTTTGATGCGGATCTTTGATCCGAATCTCGGATCATTTTACTAGGGAAACATTCGGGGGTGAAATGAATAGAAGGACAAGACTTTCCCTGTGGTGGACAGAGGAGGGGAGGGGGGTGGACACACAGAGAAGGGGAGATGGTGGACAGAGACGGGCAGGGAGTGGACAGAGAAGGGAGGAGGGACGAAATGAGAGAGCAGAAATGTTTTTGCACACATTACCCATCACCAACACGGGGGCACCCCAGGGCTGCGTCCTGTCTCCTCTGCTGTTCTCCCTTTATACGAATAATTGCAGGTCAACGGCAGACTCGGTTAAGGTCATCAGGTTCGCTGATGACACCACCATTGTCGGCCTCATCACCAAGGACAACGTCCAGAAGTACTTTCAGCAGGTGGAGAGAATCTGTCACTGGTGCAAGGAGAACAGGCTAGTGCTTAATACTGCGAAAATGGTCGAACTGATCATTGACTTCAGGAAGTCTGCCCACACCCCACCTCCACTTTACATCGATGGCACTGTGGTGGCCAAAGTACCCTGCGCCCGCCTCCTGTGCACCACCATTTCCAGTGGGCTCAGCTGGCGACCCAACATCATGGCCATCCAGCGGAAAGCCCAGCAGAGGCTCTTTTTCCTCCGGCAACTAAAGAAGTTCGGCATGACCCAAGAGATCCTTACATGCTTCTACTCCGCCACCATCGAGTCGATCCTCTGCTCTTCCATCTTGGTCTGGTATGCTGGAGCCACCACTGATGACAGGAATAAACTACAGAGGGTCATCAGGTCGGCGGAAAAGATCATTGGTATGCCCCTACCCTCACTGGCCCTCCTATACAGCTCAAGAATGCGCACTAGGGCACTGAAGATTGCCAGCGACCCCTCTCACCCAGGTCATTGCTTCTTCAGCTCACTTCCACTAGGCCGGAGGCTACGGGCCATCCCAACCCAAACCACCAGACACAGAAACTCTTTTTTCCCTCAGCTGTCAGCCTCCTGAACTCCCTTCACATACTGCCCCCCCAGTCAACCTGCTCTCCAGACTAACTGTTCGATCTCCCCCATGCAGATTTTGGTGTACTTTTGTGCACTTTTTATGCATACTGTGATTTTTGATTTGTGTTGTATACTGTGTTTTTGTTCTGTTTCTCCTTTCTAGCTCTGTTAACTGCATACTTAAACCTATCTTTTGTAACTATATTTTTCCAGCTGCGTATGTACTGTGCCAAACCCAATTCCAGGCAGGACCCAGTCATGCTTGGCGAAATAAACGTTTCTGATTTCTGATTCTGATTTCTGATGTTGCAATCATATGCTTTACATATATTTCACCTATATGTTTATCTGTATACTTTGAATGCAAACGTCGCACAGTGAAAGAAAGCATTCCCCAAAGCATTCCCAGAAGTGCAGTGCAGCTGTTTAGAGCAGTGCAGGAGGATCATATTGCCCTGCAATCACTTTGCCTGCCCTTCTAGCCCAGCACACTGTCTACAAAGTTACTAAGCTGTGCTTCTGAGCCAAAAGTTTCCCATTTGTTCACTGTGCACAACTAGGAACAGACAGCCTAAAATGAGCAGCACATTGCAGCCAGTATGTGTGCTCTACACATATCTGGCAGTGGCACAGTGCAGCCTCCTCTGAAGTCCACTCTCTCCTGACAGCCAAGGGATTCCGTTTGTTTATTTAGTTAAAGAGAAACTCCAACCAAGAATTGAACTTTATCCCAATCAGTAGCTGATACCCCCTTTTACATGAGAAATATATTGCTTTTCACAAACAGACCATCAGGGGGCGCTGTATGACTGATTTTGTGCTGAAACCCCTCCCACAAGAAGCTCTGGGACCGCGGTACTTTTGGCAGTTTGTTACAATGTAACAAGGTTCACAGACAGGAATTAGCTGTTTACAGCTGTCTCTAACAGCCAAAACAGCTAGCAGCAGCTATATAACCTGCCCACAGTAAAAATGTCACCATGTAATAAATGTCAGAATGTAAATCGAGCAGAGGAAAGACTTTACAATGAGCAAACACTGACTAAATCATTTATACATAATTATGGTAAAAAATGAAGCACTTTTTTTACTACATTATTTTCACTGGAGTTCCTCTTTAAGCCCCGCTGGCCAGGGTATCGGAGCCGGAAGGACAAGGAGGCTCCTCCTAATGGCTCTCTGCTGCTGTCCTTACACTACACTGTACAGGGATAGATGGCTAACAGCTTACAGCTGAAGGTAAACACTGTACACTTTTTTTTTGTTACATTTACCGAAGGCTAAGGACACCGGCTAATTAAACTAAAGACATGGCTATCGTTGTTTTTTGTTGGCATAAGGAATCCCATAATAACCATAGGAGAGAACATTAACCACTTGAGGACCTAGGGCTTTCTACCCCTTAAAGGGATACTGTAGGGGGGTCAGGGGAAAATTAGTTGAACTTACCCGGGGCTTCTAATGGTCCCCCGCAGACATCCTGTGCCCGCGCAGCCACTCACCGATGCTCCGGCCCCGCCTCCAGTTCACTTCTGGAATTTCTGACTTTAAAGTCAGAAAACTACTGCGCCTGCATTGCCGTGTCCTCGATCCCGCTGATGTCATCAAGAGCGCACAGCGCAGGCCCAGTATGGTCTGTGTCTGTGCAGTACACTCCTGGTGACATCAGCGGGAGCGAGGACACGGCAACGCAGGCGCAGTGGTTTTCTGACTTTAAAGTCAGAAATTCCAGAAGTGAACTGGAGGCGGGGCCGGAGCATCGGTGAGTGGCTGCGCCAACACAGGATGTCTGCGGGGGACCATTAGAAGCCCCGGGTAAGTTCAGCTCATTTTCCCCCGACCCCCCTACAGTATCCCTTTAAGGACCGGCCACTTTTTTTCCATTCAGACCACTGCAGCTTTCACGGTTTATTGCTCGCTCATACAACCTACCACCTAAATGAATTTTGGCTCCTTTTCTTGTCACTAATAAAGCTTTCTTTTGGTGCTATTTGATTGCTCCTGCGATTTTTACTTTTTATTATATTCATCAAAAAAGACATGAATTTTGGCAAAAAAATGATTTTTTTAACTTCTGTGCTGACATTTTTCAAATAAAGTAAAATTTCTGTATACATGCAGCGCGAAAAATGTGGACAAACATGTTTTTGATAAAAAAAAACCCATTCAGTGTATATTTATTGGTTTGGGTAAAAGTTATAGCGTTTACAAACTATGGTGCAAAAAGTGAATTTTCCCATTTTCAAGCATCTCTGACTTTTCTGACCCCCTGTCATGTTTCATGAGGGGCTAGAATTCCAGGATAGTATAAATACCCCCCAAATGACCCCATTTTAGAAAGAAGACATCCCAAAGTATTCACTGAGAGGCATAGTGAGTTCATAGAAGATATTATTTTTTGTCACAAGTAAGCGGAAAATGACACTTTGTGAGAGAAAAAAAAAAAAAAAAAAGTTTCTATTTCTTCTAACTTGCGACAAAAAAAAATGAAATCTGCCACGGACTCACCATGCCCCCCTCTGAATACCTTGAAGGGTCTACTTTCCAAAATGGGGTCATTTGTGGGGTGTGTTTACTGTCCTGACATTTTGGTGGGTGCTAAATTGTAAGCACCCCTGTAAAGCCTAAAGGTGCTCATTGGACTTTGGACCCCTTAGCGCAGTTAGGCTGCAAAAAAGTGCCACACATGTGGTATTGCCGTACTCAGGAGAAGTAGTATAATGTGTTTTGGGGTGTATTTTTACACATACCCATGCTGGGTGGGAGAAATATCTCTGTAAATGACAATTTGTTAATTTTTATAACACACAATTGTCCATTTACAGAGATCTTTCTCCCACTCAGCATGGGTATGTGTAAAAATACACCACAAAACACATTATACTACTTCTCCTGAGTACGGCGATACCACATGTGTGGCACTTTTTTGCACCCTAACTGCGCTAAAGGGCCCAAAGTCCAATGAGTACTTTTAGGATTTCACAGGTCATTTTGAGAAATTTCGTTTCAAGACTACTCCTCACGGTTTAGGGCCCCTAAAATGCCAGGGCAGTATAGGAACCCCACAAATGACCCCATTTTAGAAAGAAGACACCCCAAGGTATTCCGTTAGGAGTATGGTGAGTTCATAGAAGATTTTATTTTTTGGCAAAAGTTAGCGGAAAATGACACTTTGTGAAAAAACACAATTAAAATCAATTTCCGCTAACTTGTGACAAAAAATAAAATCTTCTATGAACTCGCCATACTACTAACGGAATACCTTGGGGTGTCTTCTTTCTAAAATGGGGTCATTTGTGGGGTTCCTATACTGCCCTGGCATTTTAGGGGCCCTAAACCGTGAGGAGTAGTCTTGAAACGAAATTTCTCAAAATGACCTGTGAAATCCTAAAGGTACTCATTGGACTTTGGGCCCTTTAGCGCAGTTAGGGTGCAAAAAAGTGCCACACATGTGGTATCGCCATACTCGGGAGAAGTAGTACAATGTGTTTTGGGGTGTATTTTTACACATACCCATGCTGGGTGGGAGAAATACCTCTGTAAATGGACAATTGTGTGTAAAAAAATCAAAAGATTGTCATTTACAGAGGTATTTCTCCCACCCAGCATGGGTATGTGTAAAAATACACCCCAAAACACATTATACTACTTCTCCCGAGTACGGCGATACCACATGTGTGGCACTTTTTTGCACCCTAACTGCACTAAGGGGCCCAAAGTCCAATGAGTAACTTTAGGATTTCACAGGTCATTTTTGTTTCAAGACTACTCCTCGCGGTTTAGGGCCCCTAAAATGCCAGGGCAGTATAGGAACCCCACTAATGACCCCATTTTAGAAAGAAGACACCCCAAGGTATTCCGTTAGGAGTATGGTGAGTTCATAGAAGTTTTTATTTTTTTGTCACAAGTTAGCGGTCATTGATTTTAATAGTTTTTTTTCACAAAGTGTCATTTTCCGCTAACTTGTGACAAAAAATAAAATCTTCTATGAACTCACCATACTCCGTACGGAATACCTTTGGGTGTCTTCTTTCTAGAATGGGGTCATTTGTGGGGTTCCTATACTGCCCTGGCATTTTAGGGGCCCTAAACCGCGAGGAGTAGTCTTGAAACCAAATGTCGCAAAATGACCTGTGAAATCCTAAAGGTACTCATTGGACTTTGGGCCCCTTAGCGTACTTAGGGTGTAAAAAAGTGCCACACATGTGGTACCGCCGTACTCAGGAGAAGTAGTATAATGCGTTTTGGGGTGTATTTTTACACATACCCATGCTAAGTGGGAGAAATATCTCTGTAAATGACAATTGTTTGATTTGTTTTACACACAATTGACCATTTACATAGAAATTTCTCCCACCCAGCATGGGTATGTGTAAAAATACACCCCAAAACACATTATACTACTTTTCCTGAGTACGGCGGTACCACATGTGTGACACTTTTTTGCAGCCTAGGTGCGCTAAGGGGCCCAACGTCCTATTCACAGATCATTTTGAAGCATTTGTTTTCTAGACTACTCCTCGCGGTTTAGGGGCCCTAAAATGCCAGGGCAGTATAGGAACCCCACAAGTGACCCCATTTTAGAAAGAAGACACCCCAAGGTATTCTGTTAGGTGTATGGCGAGTTCATAGAAGATTTTATTTTTTGTCACAAGTTAGTGAAAAATGACACTTTGGGAAAAAAAACCAATAAAAATTAATTTCCGCTAACTTTTGACAAAAAAATCAAATCTTCTATGAACTCGTCATACACCTAACAAAATACCTTGGGGTGTCTTTTTTTCTAAAATGGGGTCACTTGTGGGGTTCCTATACCGCCCTGGCATTTTACAGGCCCAAAACCGTGAGTAGTCTGGAAACCAAATGTCTCAAAATGACTGTTCAGGGGTATAAGCATCTGCAAATTTTGATGACAGGTGGTCTATGAGGGGGCGAATTTTGTGGAACCGGTCATAAGCAGGGTGGCCTTTTAGATGACAGGTTGTATTGGGCCTGATCTGATGGATAGGAGTGCTAGGGGGGGTGACAGGAGGTGATTGATGGGTGTCTCAGGGGGTGGTTAGAGGGGAAAATAGATGCAATCAATGCACTGGGGAGGTGATCGGAAGGGGGTCTGAGGGGGATCTGAGGGTTTGGCCGAGTGATCAGGAGCCCACACGGGGCAAATTGGGGCCTGATCTGATGGGTAGGTGTGCTAGGGGGTGACAGGAGGTGATTGATGGGTGTCTCAAGGTGTGATTAGAGGGGGGAATAGATGCAAGCAATGCACTGGCGAGGTGATCAGGGCTGGGGTCTGAGGGCATTCTGAGGGTGTGGGCGGGTGATTGAGTGCCCTAGGGGCAGATAGGGGTCTAATCTGATAGGTAGCATTGACAGGGGGTGATTGATGGGTAATTAGTGGGTGTTTAGGGTAGAGAATAGATGGAAACACTGCGCTTGGGTGGTGATCTGATGTCGGATCTGCGGGCGATCTATTGGTGTGGGTGGGTGATCAGTTTGCCCGCAAGGGGCAGATTAGGGGCTGATTGATGGGTGACAGTGACAGCGGGTGATTGATGGGTGGCAGTGACAGGGGGTGATTGATGGGTGGCAGTGACAGGGGGTGATTGATGGGTGATAGGTGATTGGCAGGTGATTGACAGGTGATCAGTGGGTTATTACAGGGAAGGACAGATGTAAATATTGCACTGGCGAATTGATAAGGGGGGGTCTGAGGGCAATCTGAGCATGTAGGCGGGTGATTGGGTGCCCGCAAGGGGCAGATTAGGGTCTGATCTGATGGGTAACAGTGACAGGTGGTGATAGGGGGTGATTGATGGGTAATTAGTGGGTGTTTAGAGGAGAGAATAGATGTAAACGCTGCGCTTGGGTGGTGATCTGATGTCGGATCTGCGGGCGATCTATTGGTGTGGGTGGGTGATCAGATTGCCCGCAAGGGGCAGATTAGGGGCTGATTGATGGGTGACAGTGACAGCGGGTGATTGATGGGTGGCAGTGACAGGGGGTGATTGATGGGTGATAGGTGATTGGCAGGTGATTGACAGGTGATCAGTGGGTTATTACAGGGAAGGACAGATGTAATTAATGCACTGGCGAATTGATAAGGGGGGGGGGGGTCTGAGGGCAATCTGAGCGTGTGGGCGGGTGATTGGGTGCCCGCAAGGGGCAGATTAGGGTCTGATCTGATAGGTAACAGTGACAGGTGGTGATAGGGGGTGATTGATGGGTGATTGATGGGTAATTAGTGGGTGTTTAGAGAAGATAACAGATGTAAATGATACATTTGGGAGGTAATCTGACGGCGGGTTTGCGGGCGATCTAATGGTGTGGGTGGGTGATCAGATTGCCCGCAAGGGGCAGGTTAGGGGCTGATTGATGGGTGGCAGTGACAGGGGGTGACAGGGGGTGATTGATGGGTGATAGGTGATTGGCAGGTGATTGACAGGTGATCAGTGGGTTATTACAGGGAAGAACAGATGTAATTAATGCACTGGTGAATTGATAAGGGGGGGTCAGAGGGCAATCTGAGCGTGTGGGCGGGTGATTGGGTGCCCGCAAGGGGCAGATTAGGGTCTGATCTGATAGGTAAAAGTGACAGGTGGTGATAGGGGGTGATTGATGGGTGATTGATGGGTAATTAGTGGGTGTTTAGAGGAGAGAATAGATGTAAACAATGGATTTGGGAGGTGATCTGATGTCGGATCTGCGGGCGATCTATTGGTGTGGGGGGGGTGATCAGATTGCCCGCAAGGGGCAGGTTAGGGGCTGATTGATGGGTGGCAGTGACAGGGGGTGATTGATGGGTGATTGACAGGCGATTGACAGGTGATCAGGGGGGATAGATGTATACAGTACATGGGGGGGGGGGTCTGGGGGGGGTCTGGGGAGAATCTGAGGGGTGGGGGGGGTGATCAGGAGGGAGCAGTGGGCAGGGGGGGGGGATAAAAAAAAAATAGCGTTGACAGATAGTGACAGGGAGTGATTGATGGGTGATTAGGGGGGTGATTGGGTGCAAACAAGGGTCTGGGGGGTGGGCAGGGGGGGGGTCTGATGGGTGCTGTGGGCGATCTGGGGCAGGGGGGGTAAAAAATCAGTGTGCTTGGTGCAGACTAGGGTGGCTGCAGCCTGCCCTGGTGGTCCCTCGGACACTGGGACCACCAGGGCAGGAGGCAGCCTGTATAATACACTTTGTAAACATTACAAAGTGTATTATACACTTTGTATGCGGCGATCGCGGGGTTAACATCCCGCCGGCGCTTCCGTATGGCCGGCGGGATGTTGCGGCGGGTGAGCGGCGCCAGGCGGAGGCGGAGGATCGCGTTACGGATGACGCGATCGCTCCGCCCATGCCCCTACAAGGACCGCCGCCAATTGTCAATACGGCGGTCCTTGCGGGGTGCACTTCCCGGCTGCCAATTGTCAATACGGCGGTCGGGAAGTGGTTAATTTCTCCCCAGCATTTGTCCAAATCATGGTTTACAACCAACAAAATGAATACAGATACATGCCTAATTGATCTGAATCCTAATAAAGATATGGGAATCAGAGTGGATTCAAGCAAATCCAAAACTACCTTAGAAGGCTAGAGTTCAGAAAAACTAAAGTTAAAGTCTAAAAAAAAGGTAAAAAAAGGAAAGTCTTAAATCTACTAGAAAAGATGGTTTATTGCAGAAAGGTTTCCCAGAAAACATCAACTATTTACAACTTTATGTGCGGCTCATGCCAACAGATTACTCATCCTGTGTGCAAAATGGGAACGCTACCTAGACACAGACTTTGGTGGAGAAATGAGGACAGAAATGATTGGGAAAATCTGGAAGTACCCCAATAGAAATCTACAGTTAATACAATACAAGATCATTTCCGGATGGTACGTGACACCAGTTCGGAGGGGCAAGTTTTCAAACTCTCAGTGGATCAATGCTGGAGATGTGGAGAAAAGGGGGAAGACGAAGTGCACATGTGGTGGACATGAGAACAAGTTAATAAACTGTGAATGAAGATAGGAACATTTGGGAAGCAGCTAACTGACATTCGCTTTGAAATTTTACCTACCGCAGCAATTTTTGGCTTGGGATCAGAGGGGCATGGTACAGACAACACTGTAATCAAAGAAATGGGAACATTAGTATGAAATGGGCACGAAGTATGGGAGCTGGAAGAGCACAAAAGATCCCTGACATTTTGATGAGTGGATTAATGCTATGTGGAAGTTATTTGATAACCTCATAATAGAACAACCAACGTGCCTCGAAGCTAGATAGCAGATTTTATATACTGAAGAACAGGTGGTGGCCTATAGGACTAGGGGCTCCGGTAGTAAGAGATAGTGGTTTTGGCCTGTTGTGGATGAATAAAACTTTGGTTGGGTGTTGTCTTTAGGTGTGTTTTGAGTAATATGTAATATGAAGCCATATATAAATAAAGATAAACCGTATTAATAGCAGAATGATGATGCAAACAACAACCCAATAAGAGTGCTCCAATGAAGCTTGTTTGATCTGGATTGGGTCACATGGCAATTCTATGGCTGAGTTCTGACTTAAAAAAAAAAGTTTCCTCTCTCTAGCCTACTTATTTGCTTCCTTTTTTTGTTTTTGTCCAGCTTTTCCTATTACTATCTGAAGGGAGATTCTTGTAAAGAGTGTGAGCCTCTCTAACCTTTTAAAATATAGAGAAACCGAGAGCCCAATATAGTGTAGTATGTTAAAACATAAACGAAGTAAGGCAAATCAGTGAGAAGAATATACTCACAAACGTGGGTTACCACACAGGCAACCACTGTATAAGCAGGTGAGGAGATTAGACCTGTCCTCACTCAGGATTAAGAAGTCGCTCTCTGTAGATGAGAAAAAGAGGTAGATCACCCCTCCACCAGGGGTGGACACGATTTTGCAGTAGGAGAACAGAGGCGCCAGCAGAATAAAAGTGGATAAAACCTTTAAAATTTGCTTGGAGGAAGCGGTGGACTTACCTCCATAAAGCAGACACGAAAGACTGTGTGAAAAGTAGCAATCACATTTATTATATGGTACCCCAAAAGTGCAACGCGTTTCGCAGGTCGAGCCCGCTTCATCAGGCAATAAAGTGGGGACAACACAGAATTCCAGCAGTAGCAGGTGTAGCGCCTCAGTCGCGAAACGCGTTGCACTTTTGGGGTACCATATAATAAATGTGATTGCTACTTTTCACACAGTCTTTCGTGTCTGCTTTATGGAGGTAAGTCCACCGCTTCCTCCAAGCAAATTTTAAAGGTTTTATCCACTTTTATTCTGCTGGCGCCTCTACTCTCTAACCTTTTGACTGCTTTTCTATACTCTTGATCACTTCTCTTCCTTTCCCCTTGGCATGCGAGATTATCCTGCCGCCAGGGACAGTCTTGGCTCTATCCTAAAACTGTGTAGGGGTGTCCTGATGCAATATATTTGCTGTTGTGAATTCAAGACACCAGCCTCTCAGGAGTTGGTGAAATATCTTTTCCCCATATAAGCACTGGGGAGACGTCCAAAGACTGTCTGTGCTCTGGGCAGAGCAGGATCATCCACCAGGCAACCTAGGCAGGTGCTGGGGGCCTAGTGGGTGTCAAGGGACCCACCTGCCACCTTCTCTGACCTCTCTACTTGAGCTTACTCAAAGGACCACAAGGGACACAAAATATACTACCTTGCCTAGGGCCCCATCACATTTTTATCCATCTCTGGGTATGTGTTATTGTATTAGCTGGAAAAATAAAATCATGAAATGTCTATTAAATGAAGTGTTTCTACCATCTCCGCTTACATTGTCTAATAGATACTGATATACTACAGCTAAATCTAACTCTATCCTCTGAACCTTCCCTACCGATGCCTAACCTTAACACCTCCCCTGATGCCTAACCTTAACCACTGTGCGACTACCTAACGCCAA
This sequence comes from Hyperolius riggenbachi, assembly GCF_040937935.1. NCBI lineage: Eukaryota > Metazoa > Chordata > Amphibia > Anura > Hyperoliidae > Hyperolius > Hyperolius riggenbachi. The sequence continues at coordinate 88,635,386 of NC_090653.1, read as the reverse complement.
TCGGCGGCCATAGAGTGGCTCCCCAGGAGCGCCTAACGCCGATCGGCATCAAGTCCGGGGGCCAGAGATTAACACATCCCTGCATAGTTATGGATCTCCGTAAGCTGCCTGCCCACCACGATCACAGCTGGCAGGCTGTAAATAAAAGAAAAACTAGCAGAATATCTTGTACAGTGCTGTGCTGTATGGGGGACAGCTCTGTCACTGAGCTGTCCCCAGGAAAGGCTCACAACACGATCCCTCTCAAAGGCTGATGTCTATGAGAGGTGATCGCAATTATGGGATCTTGTGGGGGAGGGATAATTTTAAAAGAATTGACTTTTTTGTATTAAAAAAAAAAAAAAATACGCATTAGCAATCAGATGCTACCAACAGAAAGCTCTGTTGGTGGCAAGAAAAGAAGCAAGATTCATTTGTGTGCTAAGTTGTATGGCCGTGCAGCAAACTGTTAAAGCTGCAGTGTGATAAATTGTAAAAATGGCCTGGTCACTAGGGGGATGTAAGCTTGTGGTCCTCAAGCAGTTAACTATCCCCCCATGCCCAACCTTAACCACCACCCCTGAAAGCCTGTCCTTAAAGTGAACTGAGCATCATTTTTAACACCCAGGGCAGCTCTATAGCAAATTGAAAATACATTATAAAAACATGGTTTATTATTTAAAAAAACATTCATTTTACCTCATCTTTTTACATTTAAGGGTTAAAATAGGCACTTCTTCCGTCCGTGAAAGGACTGCGGTCTAATTGACCGCAAACAAACCCTGAGTCTACCCTTCTGTACTTCAAACAAAAAACATTAGTCGTACTTGAAGAATTTCACACCTAGCCTGGATAATGGTAGTGGAAAAGCAGCAGGGAGTTGTCCTCCTGAAACATGGCAGCCCTTTCAGCTATTTGAAGCCAGGAGCTGCTTAGATCCCTTTAACCGCCTCTCCCACCTATCCGCTGATAAAAAGCCTGCATATTTTCTGGTGCCATCATAGGCACCCATATAGATATTGGTTATCTGGGGAAATTTTGGCACCCCCACTGCAATTCATTAGGTGATCTGGGGGGGGGGGGCTACTTTATGAGCTCTTTCCACCCAAAAGCTGCCTCAAACTCTAAATATTGTGGGATGGTCGTTTCATAGAAGCCTTAGAACTGATGCGGCTTGTGTGTTTCCGTAAGGCCAACTATGCGTTGCAACCCCTATCCGTCCACGCAGGTGCCGGAACCAGACATCCCTCAGTGCTACTTTGCTCCCCTTTCCTGTAGTGACTGTCCTCCACCGCAGTGCCCACTTTAGTGTCAGATTACAGTAGGGGGTAAAGACAGACCCCCTAACTCCCACACAAGGACTGCTTCCATCTGTGCCCATTGTCAAGGCTGGATTTATACATTTTAAACCCCCAGGCCAACTTTCTTGCAGCTTCCCTCCATATGCAGCACCCCCCTCCCCTCCTATTCCTTGTGCAGCTCCCCTCTTCCATATCAAGCATTCATGTACATTAGCCCCCCTTCAGTTATATACATCCCTTGGGCAGCAGCATCTATACGGATCCCTTGGGCAGCAGATCCCTATTTCCATGTGTTGCAACCTCTGTATTCCATTTGCAGCCTCTTCTTCCGTATGCAGCAATCTCTCTTCTACGTCCAGCCACCACTCAAGGCCCGAGCCTTGGTGGCCTTTCCAGAAATCAGGCCCTGACCAGCCTACAATTGCTGCTCTCCATAAAACCTCTTTAACCTTGTTCCCACTACAGAATACAGAGTGCAAAGGGAGAAACAAGCATTTTTCTTAAGGGACACCCAAGGTGAAAATAATTTTTTTTACTGTTGTATTGTTTTTGCTCAATTACACATTAATTGAAGAATGCCAGAGCTAAAATCTATGAACTATTGTACCTTTTTATCTTTTTCCTGACTCAGACAGGAACTGCTACTTACATACCTGATGTTTAACTCTTTGGAGCAGAGACTGAAAAAAAGGAACACAGCATAGTTATTTGTGTGCTAGGCAGTAGGCACTGTACATACACATGTCTATCTCATCATGTCACATGTCACCTCGGTTTAAAGTGAAACTTAACTCCATTGTGCTCCCGCACAAGCTCAGTTAGAGCAGTCTTAAAGTGTACCCGAGATGGCCGTTGTAGGTGTAGGACCCAGGCGCTTGTCCACCCCGACCATGCACCTGTTCCCGGGTATGTTCTGCGCCTATGCTGTGCTACTACGCAGGCAGAACGATCCCATCGGCGCATGCACAGAAGAGCGCAACCAGCCGGATTACCTGAGGGATTTCCTGGAGAATGGAGTGGCCGCAGAGGAAGGCTAGGTACCCCACGTACCTAATGGGGCAGGAGGAAGCCACAGGTAAGTATAAATACACCCACAATGCCCATCTCAGGTTCCCTTCACCTCAGTGTGGTCATCAATATCATCATTTTATGAGCTAGCACAGGTTAGAAAGTGATAGAAAGAATGATATTCAGGAGAACGTGTTACGTGCTCTCATAATTGAAGGAAAGCGGAAGAAAGACGATATTCTGGAGAACTAATTTGCCTAATTGATCGTTCCAGTCCTGACCTGCCCTATCTGTAAATAAGCATTAGAAAAAGGTTGATTAACATGCTTAACATGCTTATTTCACTTCTCAAGAAATTGCTTTGTTTATAAGCTGTGGTCAGAGCTCTGCATTATTTCTTTCTCCCTCTCCACTTATGTAGGAACTTTATAAATATATGTACATAGCTGTTCTCTGTGGTTTACATAGCTAGCTTTGTATTAAAAAATAAATAAATCATAATTTCATACTACATGGAGTTGGTAAAATTGATCTGTGATTGGCCAAAAAAGTTGAAGGTGTGTACCAGGTTTTAACTAGAAGCAAAGTTGTGTACACCCATTCAATTTTGATTGGCCAATATTACCTACACAATTTGTTACTAACATGTAAAATCTGTTGGCCTTTGTGCTCCCTGGAGGTGGAAAAATTGGCTAGTCATTAGCCAATCAGTATTGGATGTGTGTACCAGGCTTAAAGGGAACCTGAAGTGAGAGGTATACGGGAGGCTGCCATATTAATTTCCTTTTAAACAGTACCAGTTGCCAGGCAGTCCTGCTGATCTCTTTGGCTGCAGTAGTGTCTGAATAACACACCTGAAACAAGCATGCAGCTAACTTGTCAGATTTTTGTCAGAAGCATCTGATCTGCATGCTTGTTCAGGGTCTATGGCTAAAAGTAATAGAGACAAAGGCTCAGCAGTAAAGCCAGGCAACTGGTATTGTTTAAAACAGTGTGTCTCAATGTTTTATTAGTATGTACCCCTTTTAAAACCCTGTACTCACCAAGTACCCCCTAGCATAGTAAACATTATCACAAGTACCCCTTGACAAATATATATATAATCATAGTACATGAAAATTGGTTCTAAACAGTTTCCAAACATTTACTATTGCTTTTATTTAGCTAAAATACTAATTTGGTGTTGTTTAAATAAGATTTATCATCTTCTAAAACTCTAAATTTGTTATTCTTGGTTAAGTATATGAAGCCCAAGTCCCCCCTGGAACCATCAGAAGTACCCCCTGGGGTACGCGAACCACACGTTGAGAACCTAGGTTTGAAAAGGAAATAATATTGCAGCCTCTATGTACCTCTCACTCCAGGTTTCCTTTAAGGTTACACAAGCCAAAGGAAATGTAGCGCTATCCCAGGATCCCCATTCATAAATATAACAATGAATCCATTTTTTCTTACTACTCAAAATAAAATCCTTGTGCTGTTTATCTGTAGCTGCACAGTGGTACTTGTATGCAATGAGAAGCAGCAGAAGTAGCTGTCAGGCATCCTGAAGTGAATACGGCATCCATGTTACTGCTGACACTTGTTTTGCTGTTGATGTAAAGCACACGTATGCAAATTTGCACTGTTTGATTATCATAGTCCAGTTATTTACATATTTGCAAAGCTGAATATCTGGAAATATCTACTGTTTTTTTTTTTTTTTTTTTTTAGGAAAGCACAATAGCAGGACACATTTTTGCATTAGAGGTTTTATAAAAATATAAGTGGTTGTGGCTTTTCATGGCTTGCAGGGTAGAAGTGTTACTCATCAACTTCCATAATCCAATGTTTTCTAATGCTTTATAAATACGATAATAAATAAATAATGTGTGCCTTGTTTTTCAGACACGTGAAGGAGTGAAGTGCATGTTTTCTGATTGTCTACATAGTTACTTCCATAATGCATCACTGCAGGACAGTCTACACATGACATCCCATACTGCTTCACTGCAGGACAGTCTACACATGACATCCCATACTGCTTCACTGCAGGACAGTCTACACATGACATCCCATACTGCTTCACTGCAGGACAGTCTACACATGACATCCCATAATGTATCACTGCAGGACAGTCTACACATGACATCCCATAATGTATCACTGCAGGACAGTCTACACATTACGACCCATAATGCATCACTGCAGGACAGTCTACACATGATGACCCATAAAGCATCACTACCGGACAATGCACACATATCATCCCATAATGCATCACTGCAGGACAGTCTACACATGAAGCCCCATAATGCATCACTACCGGACAATGCACACATATCATCCCATAATGCATCACTGCAGGACCGTCTACACATGACATCCCATAATGTATCACTGTAGAACAGTCTACACATTACGACCCATAATGCATCACTGCAGGACAGTCTACACATGATGACCCATAAAGCATCACTGCAGGACGGTCTACACATGACGCCCCATAATGCATCACTACCGGACAATGCACACATATCATCCCATAATGAATCACTGCAGGACAGTCTGCACATGACGTCCCATAATGCATTACTGCAGGACAGTCTAAACATGACGTCCCTTAAGGCATCATTGCAGGACAGTCTACACATGATGCCCCATAATGCATCAGCCCAGGACAGTCTAAACATGAAATCCCATAATGCATCACTGCAGCACAGTCTAAACTTGACATCCCTATTCCCAAACACTAGCAAATATGTGAAAAAGGTGCACTGCTCAGGTCACAGTAAGCTGAAAAGTGTGTGGGTGGGGGGGCTGTGAAAATGTAAGCAATGTTGGGGGATAGTATTGCAGTGAAAATGGTGGCAGCTTACATTTACCTAACGTGACCCCGCATTGAGAGTTATTTGGAGGCTGCCGTATTTATTTCCCTTTACATAATACCAGTTGCCTAAAAGACCCTTGCTGTTCATCTGGTTTCGGTAATGTCTGAGTCACAACCCTGAAACAAGCATATTGCTAATGCACAGAGACTTGAGTCAGAGCACCTGATCTGCATGCTTGTTCAGGGTCCATGGCCACAAGAATTAGAGGACCAGCAGGACAGCCAAGCAACTTGTATTGTTTTAAAGGAAGTAAATGTGGAAGCATCCATATAACACTCAACTCAGGTTCCCTTTAAGAAGCACAAGAAAATAGTTGAAGCACTAGATGGATGAAGCTACGCTAGGTAAAAAAAAACAGGCAACAAAAGAGGAAAGAGGTCCTATGAACCAAGCTGCGCCACCAAAAAATAATGTCATTGATCTTTATTCCTATCAAAAAACACATAGACAACCATGAACAATTATTGATTTACTGGTATGCCTTTTTCAATAGGTAAAAAAACAAACAACTCTTCGTAGTGGATACAATGAAAAGCAGCAAAGCTATTTTCAACACACTTACAGAGATACAGTATATTGCTAAAAATACTTGTTACTTCAACACACCCATGAACTATAATGACACCACATACTTAATCTATAGGTGTTAATATAGAGTTGTCCCACCCTTTGCAGCTATAACACCTTCAACTCTTTGGGATGGCTTTCCACAAGGCTTAGGAGTTTGTAAGAATATTCAACCATTCTTCCAGAAGAGCATTTGTGAGGTCCAGCACTGATGATAGACGAGAATGCCGGGCTCAGTCACGGCTCTACCTGTAATACATCCCAGAGTTGTCATCAGGTTTAAGTCAGGACCCTGATAAGGCCAGCAGAGTTCCTCCACAATAAATTTGTTCATTCATGTCTTTATGGGCCTTGCTTTGTGCATTGGAATAGGAAGGATTCATTCCCAAACTATTACCACTAAGTTGAGAGCATGAAATTGTCCATAATTACTTGGTATCCTACAGCATTCAGAGATTGTTCCACTGCCACCAATAGGTCAAGCCCAACCCCTGGAAAACAACCCCACATAGTTATCCCCCCCTCCACCAAACGTTGCACTTGACACAAAGCAGTCAGGCAAGTACCGTTCTCCTGGCATCTGCCAAACCCAGACTCATCCATCATAGACATAAACATAGAAGCATGATTCAATACTCCAGAGAACATGGCACATATGCAAATAACTTTTTCTCCCAAGTTTTCTCTTAGCTGATATTTTCATACCTTGTCAATAAAATACCCTTAAACCACCAAGAAGCAAGTAAATAATCAGAATAATGTTGATAGCACTTTTTCGCCAACTGTTGGTACTTTTTCTATTGCAAAGTGCTGAAAAATTATTTTAAACAGAAGATGAAAAATTATCTCCTTGGAGAAAACTCAGGAGAAAAAGTGAATTGCATATAGGCCCATGTCACCACCACTTTAGATTCCAGTGGCAGCATGCTTACTCCACTGCATCCAATGGTTTGCATTGCCCTTGGTGATCTAAGGATTGGATGCAGCGGCTCGACCGTAGGAACCCATTCCATGGAGCTCAATGCACTGCTCTTGAGCTAATCTGAAGAGCAGTGCTTGAGCTTAGCTGAAGGTCAAATGAAATTTGGAGGTCTGTAACTATTGTTTCTGCAGATAGTTGGCAACTCCTGTGCAATGTGAACTTCAGTATGGACTGACCCTGTTTACTGGGAGTATTAATCTTAACAGTAAATTTGCAACCACCCCACACAAACCCTACATGTTTCAGCCCCTCAAACTGGAGGGTTTTGTCATAGGAAAAAATGTGTGGAAAAAAGTGGTAAATAAAAGCCCCTTAGCACTGGGCACTTTTTTCCCCTGACGAAGCCCCCCAGTTTGAGGAGGTGAAACATACAGGGATTTTGTGGGGTGGTTGTAACATACAGGGATTTTGTGGGGTGGTTGTAAATTTACTGTTAGCAGCATGAGGTAGAAGTAATACTCCCAGTCTTTTAGACGGGGGTCTACGCTCTTTCACAAACCTCCTACCCACTGCTGTACAAGTTACCAGTTTGTCAGTCATAGCTCTATCTCGTTTTTAGCTTAATTAATTAAAAGTTACATTTTATTGAATCCTGGTGAAGGAAAGTGAAAGAAAGAACAGTTTTCTGGAGAACTCATTTACCTAATTGATATTTCCAGTCCTGTCCTGTCCTCTCTCTAAATAAACATTAGACAAAGGTTGATTAACATACCTAACTTGCTTATTTCACTTCTCAAGAAATTGTCTTGTCTACAAGCTATGACCAGAGTTCTGCATAATTTTTTTTTCTTTCACTCCGCTTATATAAGAACTATATAAATCTCTGTACATTTTTTTGTGCTTTTCTCTGTAGTTTATATAGCTGTCTTTATATTAAAAAAAAAAAAAATAACGAAAAACTTAATTTTTCAATGCAAAATGTTGACTATTTAAATGTGTACCGGAACTGTGGTACAAAGACTAAAGGTGCGTACACACGTCAGATAAAAGTCTTTGGAAAATGAAAGATCACAGACCAATTTAACCCCCTTTCATGTAGTATGAGAGCCATACCTACACAGTCTATTCTATGGAGCTGAAATCCCCATCAGATAAAAATCTTTGCAAAATGCTGCACACAAAGACACTGTACACATGCAACAGATCAGTATCTGCAAAAGATCAGTTCCTGCAAAAGATCCGTTCCTGCAAACCGCATTCATAGTCTATGATATCTGCAGATCTCATACACATCTTGTTTAACGGACAATTATCTGTAGACCAGATCCACCAGGTTGGATCTTCAGATCGGCAGATAATTGTCTGATCTGCAGATGAATGTCCATTAACCACTTTACCCCCGCGCGTACGTATTTCTCCGCCCCTTTTTCCATCCTTTCACCCCCAGGGACGGAGAAATCCGTACTTTGCGCACTCCCGCCGCTGTCCGCGCTCCCGCTCGTAAACACGCCGCCCGCCGCTAGTAAACACGCCGCCGCCCCGCTCGCCCAGAGATCAACGAACGGGAAAATCCATTCCCGTTCGTTGATCTAAGCCCCGCAATGATCTGCTGCCGCTCGGCTGAGCAGCGCGATCATTGTGAGCAATAACAAAGTCCCAGCCTCTTTTTACTTCCTGCAAGCGTCCGGAAGGACGCGTGCAGGTCGCATGAAACAAATTGGTAATGTTGCCATCTTGTGGCCAAATAGTAAAACTACACCCTAACCATTTTTTACACACAAATAAACTTGTTTTACCTCCCACACTCCCCAATTTTTTTTTTTTTGTAATTAAAAAAAAAATAAAAAATTTACAATTAAAAAAAATACATAAATAGTTACCTTAGGGACTGAACTTTTTAAATATTTATGTCAAGAGGGTATAACACTGTTACTTTATAAACTATGGGCTTGTAATTAGGGATGGACGCAAAACTGAAAAAAATGCACCTTTATTTCCAACTAAAATATTGGCGGCAAACATTGTGATAGGGACATCATTTAAACGGTTTTATAACCGGGATAAATAGGCATATACATTTAATGGGTTTTAATTACAGTAGCATGCATTATTTAAAAACTATAAAGGCCGAAAACTGAAAAATAATAAATTTTTTCCCACATTTTTTCCTATTTTCCCATTAAAACACATTTAGAATAAAATTATTCTTGGCATAATGTCCCACCTAAAGAAAGCCTAATTGGTGGCGAAAAAAACAAGATATAGTTCATTTCATTGCGATAAGTAATGATAAAATTATAGACGAAGGAATGGAAGGAGCGCTGAAAGGTGAAAATTGCTCTGGTGGTCAGGGGGTAAAACCCCTCAGTTGGGAAGTGGTTAAACAAGGTGTGTATGAGGATCTGCAGATATCATAGACTATGAATGCACATTGCAAGAATGGATCTTTTGCAGGGATTGATCTTTTGCAGACACTGATCTGTTGCATGTGTACAGCATCTTTGTGTGCAGCATCTTGCAAAGATTTTATCTGATGGGGAGTTCCGCTCCATAGAATAGACTGTGTAGAGCATGGCTCTCATACTACATGAAAGGGGGTAAAATTGGTCTGTGATCTTTCATTTTCCAAAGACTTTTATCTGACGTGTGTACGCACCTTTAGCATCTAGCAGCAAAGGTACATACACACATTCAATTTTTTCAATTTTAATTGGCCAATATTACCTACACAATTTGTTAATAGCATTCAAAATCTGTTTGCCCTCATGCTCTGTGTAGGTGGAAAAATTGGCTCTTCTTCATTCTAAGTCCAGTTGTGTTTTTACTAGCAAACGGGGTTTTTTTCATGAAGTTCTCTTTTATTCTTCAATTGTTTCTTCAGAAAGCAGGTGATAAGTGTAGATACAACATCAGACCTTCACTTCACATAAAAATGCCTGACACGTGTTTCGCGGCCATAAGTCGCTTCCTCAGAGGCACACCACAAACAAAACATCCAAAGTCTAGGACATAAAAACCACCAGCGCGATCTGAAGTGAGTGAAAAGAGATATCCTCAATGCCGTCCCAGTGTGAGTGGGCTTCCAGAGTCTCTGTCTCTGGCAGCCCACTCACACTGGGACGGCGGGCTAAAGGCTGCACAGTCGCAATCGCGGCAAAGCGTACTGCGCAGCCGCGGATCAAGGCGGCGGCCATCTTAGGGGTGCCATCGATGCGACCCGTTCGGTGGGGTCGGGGCAAGCCCTGGGGGAACAGAAAGGCCTACATTGACGGCGGAATGGAGCGGAGGATGCACAGGGCGTCCTCCGTGGATTCTGCTAACAAAAAGGGAAAGTGTAACTTTCTCCATTTTGGCCTCGGAAGTCCTTTAACAGTTGGATCTGTGGAGATGCAGTCATTGGTGTAAAGTGAGTAGAGCAGTGGGGAGACCACGAAGCCCTGGGGTGCACCAGTACTGACTGTCACAGAGGTTGATAAATGTTTCCCAAGTCTAACCTGCTGTCTCCTGTCGGTTAAGAAATTGGTTATCCATTTGCAGATGGATTCAGGAATGTGTAGCTGGGACTGCTTGCTGTGTAACAGCATTGAAATTATGGTATTAAATGCAGAGCTGAAATCTATGAATAATATTCTGATGTAGGTTCCTAGGGTGTCTAGATGCTGTAGTATATTATGCAAACACATGTTTATGGCATAGTATGTGAATCTATTAGACCTGTAGGCAAATTGCAGAGAGTCAAGTAGGGGATCTGTGATAGATTTCAGAAAAGCCATTATCAGTTATTCAAATGCTTTCATGACCAATGTTGTCAGGGCGATAGGCCTGTAATCGTTTAAGCATGTAGGTTTTGATTTTTTAAGGATTGGTACAATGGTTAAGCGTTTAAAGCAGGCACGAACAGTTGAGAGTTCCAGAGATGATTTGAATATGTCTGCAAATACAGGCACTAATTGATCGGCACAGAATTTCAAATATATGTCGCAGACACAGATTGCACTTTTATATACTAGGGGGCAGCGACGAGGCGGCAGATGCGGCAGACTCATGCTGAATCTTGCTGAAATCAATCGGAAATCAGCCTGTGGGCAGCCAATAAATCTCTCTCTAATCAGATCCAATCAGAGAGAGAGAGATGTCTCTTGGTCGCTCTTATGCATGCAACAAAAAATCAAACAACAAACGCAAAACACATCACCTTGTGTTATAAAGCAAAACACATCACCTTGTGTTATAAAGCAAAACACATCACCTTGTGTTATAAAGCAAAACACATCACCTTGTGTTATAAAGCAAAACACATCACCTTGTGTTATGTCCATTTGCTTGTTTTGCAGTTGCTTCATGGCCGTTTCTACGGCCGTGCGGGGAGTGCCGCCGCCCGGGGCGCTGCTGGGAGGGGGGCGCTGTGGTGGAGGGGGGAGCTGCAGCCACGGGGAGGGCAGCCCGACCTCTCCCTCCCTTCCTCTCCCCGGGCCGCCCTCCGTGCGATCCCCCCTCGGAGTGCAGAGTAATGCAGCAGGGAAGCGCTATGCAAAACTACTCACCTCGCTGGCTCCAAGCGCTGCTCTCTCGCCGCCAGTCTCCTCTCTCTGCCTACACGCTGATACACACACACGCTGCTTCCTGTTTAGCAGCGTGTGTGTGTATCAGCGTGTAGGCAGAGAGGAGACTGGCGGCGAGAGAGCAGCGCTTGGAGCCAGCGAGGTGAGTAGTTTTGCATAGCGCTTCCCTGCTGCATTACTCTGCACTCCGAGGGGGGATCGCACGGAGGGCGGCCCGGGGAGAGGAAGGGAGGGAGAGGTCGGGCTGCCCTCCCCACGGCTGTGGCTCCCCCCTCCATCATGGGGGGCACCTACCTAACCTATACTGGGGCAGCTACCTATCTAACCTATCCTGGGGGGCACCTACCTATCTAACCTATCCTGGGGGGCACCTACCTAATCTAACCTATCCTGGGGGGCACCTACCTAATCTAACCTATACTGGGGGCACCTACCTAATCTAACCTATACTGGGGGCACCTACCTATCTAACCTATCCTGGGGGGCACCTACCTATCTAACCTATCCTGGGGGGCACCTACCTAATCTAACCTATACTGGGGGGCACCTACCTAATCTAACCTATACTGGGGGGCACCTACCTATCTAACCTAAACTGGGTGGCAGCTACCTATCTAACCTATCCTGGGGGGCACCTACCTAATCTAACCTATACTGGGGGACACCTACCTAATCTAACCTATACTGGGGTCACCTACCTATCTAACCTAAACTGGGTGGCAGCTACCTATCTAACCTATACTGGGGGCACCTACCTAATCTAACCTATACTGGGGGCACCTACCTATCTAACCTATACTGGGTGGCAGCTACCTATCTAACCTATACTGGGGGCACCTACCTAATCTAACCTATACTGGGGGGCACCTACCTAATCTAACCTATACTGGGGGGCAGCTACCTAATCTATACTGGGGCAGCTACCTATCTAACCTATACTGGGGGGCACCTACCTATCTAACCTGGGGGGCAGCTACCTAATCTAACCTATACTGCGGGGGCAGCTACCTAATCTAACCTATACTGGGGGGCAGCTACCTATCTAACCTATACTGGGGGCAGCTACCTATCTAACCTATACTGGGGGGTAGCTACCTATCTAACCTATACTGGGGGGCAGCTACCTATCTAACCTATACTGGGGGCACCTACCTAACCTATACTGGGGACACCTACCTAACCTATACTGGGGGCCAGCTACCTATCTAACCTGGGGGGCAGCTACCTAATCTAACCTATAATGAGGGGGCAGCGACCTAATCTAACCTATACTGGGGGGCACCTACCTATCTAACCTATACTGGGGGGCAGCTACCTATCTAACCTATTCTGGCTACCTATATTAGAGGCACCCACCTAGCTAACCTGTACTGGGGACACCTACCTATCTAACTTATACCGGGGACGCCTGCCTATCTAACTTATACTGTGGGCAACTATACTGGCTACCTATGCTGGAGGCACCTACCTGGCTAACCTATACCGAAGGCAACTATACTGGCTCACCTATGCCTGGCTACCTATACTGGGGGGACCTATAGCTGGCTACCTATACTGGGGTACCTATTCTAGGGGGAATCTATACTGAGTGCAACTAGACCTGGCTAACCTACACTGCGGGCACCCATACCTTGCTTCGGGGGGGGGGGGCGCAATTTTTACACCCTCGCCCTGGGTGCATTTTAGCCTAAAAACTGCACTGAGTTGCTTCTATCCTACACTGCAAAGTGACTTCTTCTCCCAACAATTAGCTAGCACCCTTGACCAAAGCAATGTGGTCGGTAACAATGTCAGAGTGGCCAACTCCAACGCAAAGTCAAGAGATGCCTGACAACAGTACCGATGGCCTGATCTTTATACACTTCATATTCCATAGAAGACAATAGCAACCCATTGATTACTCTGAAGACTTATTGATATTAACCAGATCTCCCATGTAATGGGTGGAATAGGTCCAGGGCCATATCCTGTCTATCTCTCACTCCCTCCCTAAAGTTGGCAGATTAGTGTCCTGCCCTGGGTCAAGTATCTACTTATGAACAATTAAGACATTTTAGACTCTCCCTATCTGCATTTAGTTACATATCTATCTAGACAATTAAGAATTTATATATGAAAGCAATCACTATCTTGATCCATTAAATGTTAATAGCCTGTGAGTCATTTAGGGCATACGTGTCCTCTACATGCTGCTGGTCCAGACCTACTTCTCATAAAAAAGTATTAAAGTGGTCCTCAGACCTAAATAAACACATTCATACAAGATGGAAATATAAGAGTGGACAGAGGCGCCAGCAGGATAAAACGTTCTAAAAGGCTTAAAATCCCTCAGGAGGTGGTGGTGGTGGACTCGCCTCCCCGAAGCAGACAAGATACCGTCAGTTTTATCTTAACAGGTTTATTAATATACTCCAAAACAAACAGTGCTACATGTTTCACGGGTATGTTCCCGCATCCTCAGGCAATAAACAGATAGGAGTATTGTAACGATTGGTGTCAGCAACAGCTCTTCTGATTACTGGTGATCTGCAGTATCACCACTAATACAGATGCTATATCTGATTATATGGTGATCTGCAGAATCACCAATAATGCTAATATAACGCCAAAACACACACATCTGATTTTTACTATGAACACAAATTTATGATCCTGTCTGAGACTATAATACAGTAAAATATAACTTTTAATTCATCTCTTATAAAACGTCAGTTTAATACTGAATTCTTTATTACATTTGTTTAATTTTATTCTTTTTCCTCTTTTAATTACTTTCTAATACTTTGCTGGGCAGTCTAACTGTATTTGCCCCTCAAACTGGGCCAATATACTATAATTGGTCAGCTGAGGTTTCTGCCCACCGCAAGGCAAAAATATATACAAATGCTGATTGGATTCTACAGAGATATAAGAAAACCCTCCACCTAAACCAATGGTTTATAAGAGATGAATTAAAAGTTATATTTTACTGTATTATAGTCTCAGACAGGATCATAAATTTGTGTTCATAATATAACGCCACCAAGGTACTAGACAAGTGTAAGGTGTTTGATGCAACAGTAATACAAAGAGCACAGGCAATTGCAGCAGTAAGGGAAGGCTGAAACACAGTGTAACTACAGGGAGTGCAGAATTATTAGGCAAATGAGTATTTTGACCACAACATCCTCTTTATGCATGTTGTCTTACTCCAAGCTGTATAGGCTCGAAAGCCTACTACCAATTAAGCATATTAGGTGATGTGCATCTCTGTAATGAGAAGGGGTGTGGTCTAATGACATTAACACCCTATATCAGGTTTGCATAATTATTAGGCAACTTCCTTTCCTTTGGCAAAATGGGTCAAAAGAAGGACTTGACAGGCTCAGAAGAGTCAAAAATAGTGAGATATCTTCAGAGGGATGCAGCACTCTTAAAATTGCAAAGCTTCTGAAGCGTGATCATCGAACAATAAAACGTTTCATTCAAAATAGTCAACAGGGTCGCAAGAAGCGTGTGAAAAAACCAAGGTGCAAAATAACTACCCATGAACTGAGAAAAGTCATGCATGCAGCTGCCACGATGCCACTTGCCACCAGTTTGGCCATATTTCAGAGCTGCAACATCACTGGAGTGCCCAAAAGCACAAGGTGTGCAATACTCAGAGACATGGCCAAGGTAAGAAAGGCTGAAAGACGACCACGACTGAACAAGACACACAAGCTGAAACATCAATAATGGGCCAAGAAATATCTCAAGATTTTTCTAAGGTTTTATGGACTGATGAAATGAGAGTGAGTCTTGATGGGCCAGATGGATGGGCCCGTGGCTGGATTGGTAAAGGGCAGAGAGCTCCAGTCCGACTCAGACGCCAGCAAGGTGGAGGTGGAGTACTGGTTTGGGCTGGTATCATTAAAGATGAGCTTGTGGGGCCTTTTCGGGTTGAGGATGGAGTCAAGCTCAATTCCCAGTCCTACTGCCAGTTTCTGGAAGACACCTTCTTCAAGCAGTGGTACAGGAAGAAGTCTGCATCCTTCAAGAAAAATATGATTTTCATGCAGGACAATGCTCCATCACACGCGTTCAAGTACTCCACAGCGTGGCTGGCAAGAAAGTATAAAAGAAGAAAAACTAATGACATGGCCTCCTTGTTCACCAGAGCTGAACCCCATTGAGAACCTGTGGTCCATCATAAAATGTGAGATTTACAAGGAGGGAAAACAGTACTCCTCTCTGAACAGTGTCTGGGAGGCTGTGGTTGCTGCTGCACGCAATGTTGATGGTGAACAGATCAAAACACTGACAGAATCCATGGGTGGCAGGCTTTTGAGTGTCCTTGCAAAGAAAGGTGGCTATATTGGTCACGGATTTGTTTTTGTTTTGTTTTTGAATGTCAGAAATGTATATTTGTGAATGTTGAGATGTTATATTGGTTTCACTGGTAAAAATAAATAATTGAAATGGGTATATATTTGTTTTTTTGTTAAGTTGCCTAATAATTATGCACAGTAATAGTTACCTGCACACACAGCTATCCCCCTAAAATAGCTATAAACTAAAATCAAACTAAAAATGACTTTCAAAAATATTCAGCTTTGATATTAATGAGTTTTTTGGGTTCATTGAGAACATGGTTGTTGTTCAATAATAAAATTATTCCTCAAAAATACAACTTGCCTAATAATTCTGCACTTCCTGTATAGTGATTCAGACTTTACTGCAGAAGTATATTTCCGAGGAGCGGGAATAACAAGAACCCCTCAGCCTAGGCTAGACCTAGTGCTGAGGGTTTAGAGTAGTCAGAAAGGCAGATTCGGCAACACACGGACCGAATCAGAATCAGAATCAGAATTTATTATCGCCAAGTACAACGGTGGATTGTACCCGGAATTGGTTTTGGCGCATACAGGGTCGTTGATGAAGAAACAAGAAATAGCATACAGTTAAGCATGGCACATACATAGGAAAAGCATACATAGGACAACATTACAGCTTGTGCGCACAATTAAGCAGAGTGCAGCATTGCATACAGTTAAGCATGGTACATACATATAAACAATAAAAACAATTAAAGTAAAAATAAAAAAACAAGACAGAGCATTGCAGCATACACGTACAGTTAACGTAATACAACCATAGCAGGACATACACTGATAGCAGGAACAGAAAAAGAGTGGGACTGGAGCAGCAGCCTGAGAGCTGATATGAGCGCTGCCATTTTCGGCACTGGACGCTACACAGCGACACGCTCCCAACAAGACAGGTGCTACCGATAGTCCACGGAAGTAGAGAGAAAGCTGAGGGGCAACATGATGGAGGCGGACAGCAGAGTTCACTCGGGTCATATTGCCCAAGGAGTAGCGCTCCTGATTTCAAGTCCGCACGGCTGGGTAATGAGGGTGCAGACACAGTGGGGGCCCTGTGGGGCCAGGGGGCACCTTTGCTGGGCAGCAATGGTGGACGTGGGGCCAGGGGCAATGGTGGACGTGGGGCCAGGGGCCACCCCGGCTGGGCAGCAGCAGTGGTGGACAGGCCAGGGGGGTTTACCTTTGGTGGTGGCAGGACGCTGATGTCCAGATGCAGCAGGCAGCATCACCTCCTCTGTGGCTGCGATGGGGCAGCATCGGGCCCTCCATTGACGGTGGCGTGGCCGTGCTGATGACCTGATCTCAGGGTGACCTGTGGTGGAGGGGGTCCAGCAGGGGCCGGGGCTGCGATGGCCGTTCCCTTGGTGACTGGGGAAGCCACTGCAGTATAGGCCTCCTCTGCACGCGGGGAGTGTCCCACATGCCCGTGCTGGTGTCCTGGTCTCAGGGCGACCCGTGGTGGAGGGGGTCCGACAGCCCCAGCAATTCTGGCTGCGGACAAAGGGTAACCTGCCCGGCGATGGGGTGGTCTCTGGCGGCGGCCCTGGACGGCTGCTGATGGCGGCTGGAGCAGCCACCGGCCCCTGAAAATGTCGGAGCGGCGGCGCACGTGCTCAGCCCGCATGGCGGCCTCTTCCTAGGCGGCAGCCCCAGACGGCTGAGGGCAGTGTCGCTGCTGCCCTTCTCACTGTGGTCCCCGGCAGGAGAGATAGACCGCGGACAGCGTGGAGGCGAGCGGCGTCCCGGCTCCCCTGGCTGCAGCGAGTGGCGTCCCAGCTCCCGGCTCCCCTGGCTACTACGAGCGGCGTCCAGATTCCCCTGTCTGCAGCGATCCCAGTTCCCGGCTCCCCTGGCTACAACGAGCGGCGTCCAGGTTCCCCTGGCTTCAGCGATCCCCACCACGAGCACCTCCGAGGCCCCTGCATGATCCCCAGGTGGGTGGAGCTGGTCAGGAGGTTGCCAGCGGGGGAATTAGGGGGAAAGAAGAGAAAAGGACCGGAGCCCTGTGGCCGTGGCGTCCTGGCATGGCGCCATCTTAGATCTACAGAGGCAGTACAGAAGCAAGAGGCAAGATCAGAGTAGTGTCACAGGCAGAGTTCGGCAACCAGATCAAATAGGCAACGGCACAGAATCAGAAGACAGGAGAGTAGTCAGGCAAGCAAGAGGTCATAACAAATAATACAGTTCAATAGTACTTTAAGCTATCAAAGAATCTGACTCAGGTCTGAGAGCTAACACATATAGCATTCGCAACAGCAGACAAGGATCAACTGACAGGCAGGGTCTATATATACCTGGAGCACTCCTAAGCTCCACCCCCTTTACTCAACCAATCAGAAGAGCGACTGGAGTCAGCTGACCGGCAGGTCAGCTAACTGCCCTACTACCTGCATAAAGGTCCTGTCGCCTAGCGCACGTGTGACCCTCAGCCTCTGTGTACCAGAAAGGCTATGCAAAATGTCAGACTGTGAAAAGGCTGGGTTGGGGGAACTGCCGCCATGCCGCTGGCCGCAGCGGCGGTGTCCATGCTGCCCTGCAACACAGGTGCAGTGCTGGGAACTGACTGTGCAGCGGAAACCGCCGGCTGAGACGCAGAGACCGCCGCCATGTTTCTTACCGCGGCGGCGGTACTTCTGCTAGCCCTTACAAGTATACAGTATAGTCTCAAGGTCACGAATAGCGCCTCTGACAGGGCACTATTTGTGACCTTGAGACTATACTGTGTACTCCTATCTGTTTCTTGCATGAGGAAGCGGGAACATACATCCCATGAGGAAATGGACTAGTCCAAAACCTATCGGTTCTGTCATATTTTTACTTCTTACTCAAAAGTGACAGCAACATAGGAGAAAAGTAATCTATGACTCATTTTATATGTATTTGTACACATGTATTTTAAATTTTACAATTTTCGCGATAGTGGTCCTTTAAGAACTGTGATCCAGTAGCAAGTGCTTGCAATCCTTTCCTTAGCTAGATCGGACCATTGCAAGGGGTGCACAGAATTTAGAATTTAAAAAGCAACTGTCCGCAAACAGCTGAGTGTACAAATCTGCAGTAAGAAATTGTTTTTTTTTAAAGTGGGATTAAACATTTAACCACTTCCCAACCACAGGTTTTTTACCCTTTGCAAATCATGCGCCTCCAATTCATTTGCCAATAACTTTATTGTTACTTATCACAGCGTAATAATCCACATATTGTTTTTTTTTTTACACAAATTAGGCTTTGTTTGGGTGGTACGCTTTGCTAAGAATTATTTTATTTTATATGCATTTTAAAAGGAATAATAAGGAAACAATGAAAAATTATAATTTCTCAGTTTTCTGCCATTATAAATAAATAAAAATAAATAATAAATAATATATATTATAATTTATTATAATAATAAATATTATTATTATATTATTAATATAATAATAAACAAATAAAATGTTCTATGATAGATAAAACCCACAAGTTTTATTTACCCATTTGTCCTGATTATTACAATGTTTAAATTGTGTTCCTAGTACAATGTATAAAATTTTATTTGGAAATAAATGTGTATTTTTTTTTTTTTTTTTTACTATTTCAATAATTACAAGTCTTTGTTTACTAAAATAACAGTAATATACCCTCGTGGCATACATATTAAAAAGTCCCTAAGGTAACTATTTATTTATATATTTTTTTAAATGATGTCATTTTTTTTTTACAAGTGCGTTTTTTAGGTAATTGTGGGGTAAGCGTGAAGGGGGTTAAATAATAATAATAATAATAATAATAATAATAATGTATTTTCATGTTTCTATATAATAGTATGTGCAGGTGCATTTTTACATTTTGGCCATAAGATGACTCTCTACACTTAATTCCCGAGTACTGTATCCAGGTAGATATGTGTACCAGCTGTGAGGAACTGGTTAAACATGTGCCCATTAATTGTACAATCCTGTGGCTGATCCATGTTTCTGATTGCCACAGTAATCAATCGGAAATGATCAGTCATGCCCATTAACATCCAAATTTCCACCAACCTATTTGATCAGATTAATGGAATAAATTAGGAAACAAACGATTGCCGTAGGATCAGGGGTCGAGTCTTGCGTGAACGCGGGTGAACGGCGTCCACCCACTTTTTCTTCAAAGTGAACGCCGTTCACCCTGGCTTGTGTGGAGGGGGGCAGAGCAGGGAAGGCGAGCTATAGGGACAGCGGGGATGGGCGGACATCTCCCCCCCCATCCCTCACCTTTGTGCTCCCCTTCCTGCCTCTCCCCTCCAGCGTTTTTAAGTGTCGGGCCCGGCGGCGAAAGTGGGCGGAGACTTTCTGCGTTCCAGTCGCATGGGAGAAGACCAGACTAGCCGCACACAGAGCGGAGCGTCCCATGCGACTGGAAAGAGGTAAGTCTCCGCCCACTTTCGCCGCCGGGCCGACACTTAAAAACGCCGGAGGGGAGAGGCAGGAAGGGGAGCACAAAGGTGAGGGATGGGGGGGGAGATGTCCGCTCATCCCCGCTGTCCCTATAGCTCGCCTTCCCTGCTCTGCTCCCTCCGGGTGGGGGCACACCTGGCTACCTGGGCACATATACCCCTGACTACATATACTGGCCACATATACACCTGCCTACATATACTGGGGACATATACACCTGCCTACATATACTGGGGACATATACACCTGCCTACATATACTGGGGACATATACACCTGCCTACATATACTGGGGACATACACCCCTGCCTACATATACTGGGGACATATACACCTGCCTACATATACTGGGGACATATACACCTGCCTACATATACTGGGGACATATATCCCTGCCTACATATACTGGGGACATATACACCTGCCTACATATACTGGGGACATATACCCCTGCCTACATATACTGGGGACATATACACCTGCCTACATATACTGGGCATATATACCCCTGCCTACATATACTGGGCATATATACCCCTCGCTACATATACTGGGGACATATACACCTGCCTACATATACTGGGGACATATACCCCTGCCTACATATACTGGGGACATATACCCCTGCCTACATATACTGGGGACATATACCCCTGCCTACATATACTGGGGACATATACACCTGCCTACATATACTGAGAACATATACCCCTGCCTACATATACTAGGCATATATACCCCTGGCTACATATACTGGGGACATATACACCTGCCTACATATACTGGGGACATATACCCCTGCCTACATATACTGGGGATATACACCCCTGCCTACATATACTGGGGACATATCCCACTGGCTACATATACTGGGCACATATACCCCTGGCTACATATACTAGGCAACTATACCTCTGGCTACATATACTGGGGACACCTATAGACCTGGCTACCTAGGGGTACCTATTTTGGGGGAACTGCTGTCAGATTATCTGCATTTTTGTGGAATCGCTGTTATGTATTTTGGGGAACAGCTGCCAGATTATGTGTATGTTAGGGGAACGGCTGCTGCCAGATTACGTGTATTTTGGGGAACTGCTGCCAGATTGTGTATGTTTGGGGGACCACTACTGCCAGATTATGTCTTTTGGGTGTTACGTGTATTTTGGGTGATCCGCTGCCAGGTTTTGCGTATTTTGGGGAACTGCTTCCAAATTATGTGTATGTTGGTGGACAGAGCTGGGACAAGGTCCTCCAGCACCCAAGGCTGAGACACCAAAGTGCGCCCCTCCATCCCTTCCACCCCAGCTGTCACACACTGACTGCTATTAGACTAAGAGGGCCACAGGGCCCACAACCTCCCCAACACCTTAATATCTAGTTATCTGGCTTGCAGTCACTGCCATGTATCCCCTTTTCTTATTTCTTTCTGCTTTAAACACAATTGGGAATGACAGCTGAATGAATTGTGCGCCCCCTCCTACACTGCGCCCTGAGGCTGGAGCCTCTCCAGCCTATGCCTCGGCCTGTTGGTGGAACTGCTGCTGCCACATTGTCTATTTTGGGGGAACCACTTCCATATTATCTGTATTTTGGAGGAACTTCTACCAGATTATGTGTCTTTTTGGTGAAATGCTGTCAGATTACATCAATTTTTGGGGGATACACTACGGCAGAGCTCAAACTTCTTTGGCAGACCTTTTACATCACTGCTAAGGTCATGTATATTTGGCCCCACCCATGACCACGCCCACGGTGTGCTTGACCACACCCATTTTTGGCGAGCCGCGCTTCGCGCCGCGCAGAGGTTCTCCAGGTGAGTCCACTCACTTCTTTTCCCAGGACCAGACCCCTGCGTGGGATTGTACTGTTAATAGGCTCCTTAAGAAAAGGTACTTAAATTTTAGTTTGGGGAGTTAAATTCCACTTTAAAGTGATCCAAGGTAGATCTGCAAAATGACTGATGCTTTCAGCAACCTTGAAAACCAAAGTACCGGTAACTCACATCCATTATCTGTAAATACAACTAACCTGAACCTTGCTAGAATATAATTATTTATTTATTTATTTAAGTATTTATATAGCACCGACATATTATGTGACTAGTATAGCAATGAGCAACACATTCCTCCTGTTTTTTTGTTTTGTTTTATTTTTTTTATAAATTCTTCTATGGTAGGGGAACTGAGTAGCTGCTGATCAATTAGTTAAGCTTTGATTTGCTAAAATTAATTCTGTTCCTGGGTCAGTGGTTATTTGTATGCATTTAGTTCACCTCTAGGACTACCATCTTTACTATCAGACAAGGGCCCATATGTAATTACCTTTTCACCTGAGTTTTCTCCTAGGTGATATTTTCACAACTTGCAAATAAAATGCCTTTTAAACCACCAGCAAGCAAGAAAATACTCAAAATAATTTTGATAGTACCTTTTTTATCAACTTTTAGGTACTTTTTAAATTGTGAAATGCTTAAAAGTTCTTTTAAAAAGAAAAAGAACATTATCTCCAAGATAATTGTCTTTTTCTTTTTAAAAGAACCTTTAAGCATTTCACAATTGAAAAAGTACCTAAAAGTTGATGAAAAGTTATAGTTGATAAAAATTATTTTGAGTATTTTCTTGCTTGCTGGTGGTTCAAAGGGCAGTTTATGACAAGGGCCCATATGCAATTCCATTTTTCTGCTGAGTTTTCTCCTAGGTGATATTTTCAAACTTGTCAGTAAAATGCCTTTTAACTCACCAGCAGGCAAGAAAATACTTAAAGTAGTTTTGATAGTACTTTTCCACCTACTTTTTGGTACTTTTTCAATTGCAAAGTTCTGAAAAGTTATTCTAAATAGAAAATGAAAAATTATCCCCTAAGAGAAAACTCAGGAGAAAAAAATAATTGCATATGGGCCAAAGTGTGAAAATATCACTTAGAAGAAAATTCAGGAGAAAAAGCGAATTGCATATAGGCCATGGGCCCGTATGCAATTAACTTTTTCTCCTCCGTTTTCTCCTAGGCGATATTTTTAAACTTGTCAATAAAATGCCTTTAAAGCCACCAGAAAGCAAGAAAAAATCTGAATAATTCTAACATTACCTTTTCACCTACGGTACTTTAGGTACTTTTTCAATTGCAGAGTGCTGAAAAGTTGTTGTAAACAGAAGATGAAAAATTATCTCCTTGGAGAAAACATAGGAGAAAAAGGTGAATTGCATATGG
The DNA here is from genome assembly GCF_040937935.1 of Hyperolius riggenbachi. NCBI lineage: Eukaryota > Metazoa > Chordata > Amphibia > Anura > Hyperoliidae > Hyperolius > Hyperolius riggenbachi. Next base: position 88,612,207 of record NC_090653.1, on the reverse strand, counting down.
GCCATGGTGTCCTATTAAGAGATGATGGTGGACAGAAGAAGGTCAATTGACATGCTGCCTGAACTAGGTGGATGACAGAAGTGTCTGGGAAGAAAGGAATGTCCAACCTGGCTGATTACTTTTAACTTCAAGTAAAATTAGGTATTTGGCTGTCACTAGATCGAGTCAGTAGCTTTTGGGTCAGGGGACAATCAGTGGGTGGGTGTATACGAGGAGCTGTAGATCTGCTGAAAGAGTAATCAGGAGAGGAACAATATTAACTGTCTAGTGATTCCAAACCATCTGACTGAAGCCAGCTTTGTGTGTAATTAAGCAGGAATAAGGCCAGGTATAATCACATCCTATTCTATGGAATTCAACATGACGCAACAAGTCATGTTCAGAGCTCTAACCACATACATATATAAGGCATCCTTTCCCTGATCATACTTCAGAGTAATCAATCTTGCTTGCCAGAAAACACCTTCGATTTCTTTGTTGGAGAGTTTGCTTCAGCATCACCTGATGGACTCAAACTGCTGTCTCATCTGCATTAACACAGCTGAAAGGACTGAAAATACCCAGAATGGTAAGTATGCCATTTTCCGGGATTCATCTTGTTGAGGTTAATGATGAATTATTGTTAACAAATGGTAGAGTTAGTGGTAGTAATAGTATACAGTTACAATAGCAGTTAAAGGATAAGTGTACTGTACTTGTAATATGAAAATCCCATTTGTAGTTATTAAGAGCAGTGAAGCAAATTTGTAGTTGACATCTGTTAAAAGGCATCTACACATCACAATGAGTTTTCCAACAAAGTATTTCAAATTTCTTAGCTATTTTTACACTACAGATTGCCTTGCAATAGCATCGCAATGCAACGGAGGCAAGGGGCTTGATTCACAAAGTGGTGCTAACCTACTTAGCACGTCTAAAGACTTTAGACGTGCTAACCAGGGTGCTAAGTAGGTTAGCACCGGATTTCTCAAACAGATCGTGCGCTAACTTTGCGCGCGCAAAGTTTTACGCGTGCAAAGTTTTATGCGCGCTAAGTCCCATAGCCTTTAATGGGCACTTCGTGCGGAGCGCTCTGTGCAGTGCGCGTGTAAAGTTTTACGTGCATAAAGTTTTATGCGCGAAAAGCTCATTTAGACGTGCTAAGGGGGTTTTCACAGGCGTGCTAACAGTTAGCACCGCTTTGTGAATCAAGCCCAAGAAGTTACCTACAGGTTAGGAGTGAGATACAATCCATACAGTGAAGCATGCAATACATTGAAAGTATGCTTCACCGCCACTGTAAACATGCATGTTTCCCAGTAAATATGCTGCATGCTGTGCATTATTCCGTTGGAACTCATCGTAATGCACCGCTGATGCACTGTTGTGAATGTACCATAAAAATATAATAGCATGACAAATGATGCAATTACATTTTTGCTGCAACAGAACACAACGGACACAGTGTGAAGGAAGCCTGAAATGTTATCTGCAGACACAGCCACATAGGTACCTCAGTTTTCCTGCCTGAGTATTGGGTGATCAGTGCAGTTGATGTACCTCCAGAGTTGCAAAACGATCTTCTTTGTACAGCTTACTCCATGTACAGGAAGAGGAGAGTTTCTGGGCAGTTTACTGAGCAGTGCATTTCACAGGTAGAGCTAAAAAGTACATATCTAATGCCCTTCAGGTTGAGGGGGGGGGGGGGGGGGCATGGGTGAGTTAGGTGAGTTAGCTATTTGAGTATCCAGACCGTATTAAAATTTTAAGACATGCAGAGAAACCTGAAAACTGAAAAAGACAGCTATCTTTAGCAACATTAAATTACAAAACGTCTTGGGTAGTGCTGTTCCATCTTCCATTGAGTATCCAGTCACTGCAAATCTTACCACTAGGATAGTACAAGGGGCTAAAGGGAATCTAAAAGCCCACCTCATCCTTCCCATAGAATTTAGCCTTCTTTAATGTGGCCACACGCCATACAATTTTTAAAATATGTTTTTAATTCAAGAATTGCAATCATTTTTTCTGATTGATTGTAACATTTTAACAATCTGACCAATGTCCCACACACATGTGTTCAAATTTTCCCCAATTATAAAATAAATGATTGAAAACTCAGAACAAATTGCTTGGATTTGTACAATCTACCCTACACCATTCAATTTTCCTAAAAATTTATCAGAAAAATCCACTACTCCCAATCTTGTTTTATCAAACAAGAATTGGAAATTCGATCAGAACTCTCAAATGAATGAAAAAAAAGTGTTTGATCTTTCAGGACAACTGATTGTTTTTATCAAATTGCCGTAAAAAATGTTGTTGTATGGTGTGTGGCAACCTTTACACAGACACTACTTGCAATTGTTTATCCTTACATGAGCAAGTACATACTCCCATAATGCATTGCTTCCGGCCAGTGAGTCAATATGCAAATCATTACTCCATGTGGTGGCAGCGCCAGCTTCAGATTTTATGGGGGGGGGGGGGGCTCAATGGTTGGCAGGCGGGACTCACAGGGGCACCCCCCCAAAAAAAACAGGTAAGGTGCAAGTGCGGCATGCTAATCGCGCCACGTCAGGTAATGCCAGGTATAGGTGCCACCAGTATAGGTAGCATAGTTGCCCCAGTATCCTACCTAATAAAACCCTAATGTCTCTGCGTCTGTCCGTGTGTCAGCGCGCGCATGCGCTCGGTGCTATTCGTGACAGACCTAGCCCTAAGTCACTAGTATGTAATAAAGTTGTCCCTAGTATAGGTAGCCAGTATAGTTGCCTCCAGTATAGGTAGTATAGTTGCCCCAGTATAGCTAGTTTAGTTGCCCCCTGTATAGGTAGTATAGTTGCCCCCAGTATAGCTAGTATAGTTGCCCCAGTATAGTTAGTATAGTTGCCCCAGTATAGCTAGTATAGTTGCCCCAGTATAGTTAGTATAGTTGCCCCCAGTATAGCTAGTATAGTTGCCCCAGTATAGTTAGTATAGTTGCCCCCAGTATAGCTAGTATAGTTGCCCCAGTATAGTTAGTATAGTTGCCCCAGTATAGATAGTATAGTTGCCCCCAGTATAGGTAGTATAGTTGCCCCCAGTATAGATAGTATAGTTGCTCCCAGTGTAGCTAGTATAGTTGCCCCAGTATAGATAGTATAGTTGCCCCCAGTGTAGGTAGTATACTTGACCACAGTGTAGATAGTATAGTTGCCCCAGTATAGCTAGTATATTTGCCCCCAGTGATGGTAGTATAGTTGCCCCCAATAGAGGTAGCATAGTTGCCCCAGTATATGTAATAAAGTTGTCCCCAGTATAGGTTGCTAGTATAGTTGCCCCCAGTAAAGGTAGTATAGTTGCCCCAGTATAGGTAATATAGTTGCCCCCTGTGTAGCTAGTATAGTTGCCCCAGTATAGGTAGTATAGTTGCCCCCAGTGTTGGTAGTATAGTTGCCCACAGTGTAGGTAGTATAGTTGTCCCAGTATAGCTAGTGTAGTTGCCCCCAATAGAGGTAGTATAGTTGCCCCAGTATATGTACTAAAGTTGTCCCCAGTATAGGTAGCTAGTATAGTTGCCCCCAGTATAGGTAGTATAGTTGCCCCCAGTGTGGGTAGTATAGTTATTATTATTATTATTTATTGTATTTATAAAGCGCCAACGTATTATGCAGCGCTGGACATTAATTTAGGTTACAGACAATATTTAGGGGTCACATACAGCAATATGACAATACAGGAATACAAGAAAACCAGATCACACAGCACAGTATGAGTACAAGGTAATGCTTAGTCAGTCTTTGGATGGGAGCATGGAGATTAGGCAAGTTAGGTTCACTCAAATGCATAGCATGGGTTCACAGTAATGGAGGTGCATGATCAGGTAGGACACAAAAGGAGGAGGACCCTGCCCAAAGGCTTACAATCTAGAGGGAGAGGTAGGGACACGAGAGGTAGGCAGTTGCCCCAGTATAGATAGTATAGTTGCCCCCAGTGTAGGTAGTATAGTTGCCCCCAGTGTAGGTAGCATAGTTGCCCCATGTGATGGTAGTATAGTTGCCCCAGGAGGGGGAAGCAGCGCAAGAAGGAGGAGTAGCGGGCACAATGGCGGGGAGGGGAGTCAGAACCCCCCCTCCCTCAGCTGGGTCCCCTCCTTCTGCTTCTCTCCACCTCTATATATGCAGCGGCAGCCACGGCATGCAGGCGGATAATTACTCACCTTACTTCTGAGTTCCAAGGGCTGGAGCGCAGTGTCACCGTCGACACAGGTCTCCGCCTTAAATGCCGCATACTGTGCTTCCGCTAATCAGGAAGCACAGTGAGTGGCATTGAAGGCGGAGACCTGTGGCAAAGGTGATGCTGCGCTCCAGCGCTTGGTATGCAGAAGTCAGGTGAGTTATTCTCTGCCTGCCACGCCTGCTTGCCATCCGCATATCTGGAGGGGGGGGGGGAGCAGAAGGAGGGGACTCATGTGAGGGAGGGGGGGTTCTGCCCCCCCCCTCCCCACCACTGTCCCAGCTTTCCCTCCTTTTCTCGCTGCTTCCCCTCCTTTTCTGCCGCTGTGAGGGGTCGGTCAGGGGCGGGGGGCTTTCGGAGGGGCTCACAAGATGTCAGCTGGGGCTTAAGCCCGGGTAAGCCCAGTGTGGAGCTGCCACTGACTTCATGTCCTTAGACTTGCTCACATAAAGCTGAATAACTGCAATGCCCTTCTGTTTTAGGTCAGATTTACAATACTGCATTACTGATACATGTCATAGCAATCTTTTTTTTTACCTAAGTGGAATTTGAAGTAATGACTAGAGATTAATAGTAGCGATAGTCAATGAGGTGCAAATAATTCTGGCTTGCATGCAAATTTCCTGTAAACTACAGCTTGATTTTGGGCTAATCACAACTGGCATTAACCTCTTCAGGACCACAGGCTTTACCCCCCCAAAAAGACCAGGCCATTTTTTGTTAAATAGGCCACTGCAGCTTTAAGGCCAAGCTGCAGGGCCGCACGACACAGCACACTAGTGATTCCCCCCTCTTTTCTCCCCACCAACAGAGCTCTCTGTTGGTGGGGTCTGATCGCCCCCAGGTTTGTTTGGTTTTTTTTATAAATATTTATTGTATTATTTTTTATTTAATTTCGTTTTTTTTAATTATTTAAATTAGCCTCCCTCCCTCCCCCCATCTGCCTATCACAGCGATAGATTTTGGGCCAGTCCATCTCTCCTTAAGGGATTCTCAGCATGACCTTTATTCTTTATAAAGACATTCCCTGAAAATGATTAATACAAAGATGCTGGCCAGCCTCCCTGCTCCCTGCACACTATTTTGGCAGTTGGACGGAGCAACTGCTATTCACTGAGCACTTTAAAAAATAAAGAAAACCCTGAGAACCCCCCTATGAGAAGATGGGCTAGTCCAAAATCTGTCAGTAATGTCAGATTTCTACTACTTACTATGTGACAGCAACATAGGAGAAAAGTAATTTATGGCTCATTTTACTCTGGAAGAAAAACGTACTTCTTACTTGTATGTGTTTTAAATTTTAAGATTTTCGTGACCATTCCTCTTTAAGTTAATGTAATTGGCCCAATTCAAAACTGCATAGAAATATAAACTTTGACCCCCTACTTCACAGTCAGCAGACACATGGCAGCCAATCAGGCTGCACTCCCCCATGGACTCCCCACCCCCCTATAAAAACGCAGCAGAGCCCGCCATGTTCTCAATCTCCGGCTGCTGCTTTAGTGAGAGGAAGGGAGAAGTTGCTGCAGAGACAGGGACAGTTAGCTAGGCTGTTGTTTAGCTGCTCCTCACTGAAATTTATTGCTGAAAGCACCCCAAAAAAAAAGCCCTTTTGAGGGCTAATATTCTTCTGCTGTGTTTTTTTTTTCTTCCAACTGTATTTGTGATCAAAGTATAGCATATCTGTGTGACACGCTGCATACAGCCCACAGTCGCAGCTGGGCCTTGTAGTTCCGCCAGCACACTCTTACCTAGACCCTCGGTATAAGCACAAAGTGGCGGAGAGGTGCAAGTAATCCTCCACCTCCTCTCATGTCCACGCAGGCAAGGACAGGACACTCTAGGGATCTGATGGTGATGTGGGACATGCAGACTTTCTTTAGTCCAACGCCTCAGCCCTTCGGGATCCACCCTCCAACAACTCCTCGACCAGCAGGTAGCCGACTACCTGGCCTTAAGTGCGGATATAGACACTCTGAGCAGCGATGAACCCCTGGACTACTGGGTGCACAGGCTTGACCTGTGGCCAGAGCTGTCACAATTTGTCATCGAACTTCTGGCTTGCCCCGTCTCAAGCGCCCTGTCAGAAAGGACCTTCACCGCAGCAGGAGGCATTGTCAGTGAGAAGAGAAGTTGCCTAGGCCAAAAAAGTGTTCAGTACCTCACATTTATTAAGATGAATGAGGCATGGAACCCAGAGGGCTACTACCTGCCCAAAGACTAAGTCAGTCCCAACACAGCATCTTTGCCTGCATGCCGCTACTGCCTACCGAAGACTTAGCTGGCCATACACTAGGCCGATTCCCACCAGATCGACAGCAGATTCGATCACTGGGATCGAATCTGCTGTCACATCGTTCCTGCTACACGCCAAATTTCGATCCATTTCGTCCGATCCCGTCGATTGCTCCGTGCGGAAAATTACCGTCGATCCCTGGCGGGTAGGGAGCGCGTCGCTAGCGGCGTTCGAGTGCCCGACGACCGACGTAATAGAGCCCGCATACATTACCTGCTCCGCCGATGCGACTGCTCCTGGTCACCGCTGCTCCGTCTCCGCTCTGGTCTCCGGTTCGGTATGCTTCACTTCTTCTAGCCCGGCAGGAAGTTTAAACAGTAAAGGGCGCTCTACTGTTTAAACTTCCTGCCGGGCAAGAAGAAGTAAAGCATGCTGGAATTGGAGACCAGAGCAGAGACGAAGCAGCGGTGACCGGGAACAGTCGCGCCGGCGGAGCAGGTAATGTATGCGGGGGGGGGGGGGGGGGGGGAGCGGCGGCAGCACCACCACCAGAACAGATTGTGAACGGTTTCAGGCTGAAATCGGTTCACAATCTGTTTGCAGTAAAGGTAGCCATACGATCCCTCTCTGATCAGATTCGATCAGAGAAGGATCTATCTGTTGGTCGAATCTTATGGCAAATCGACCAGTGTATGGCTACCTTAAAGTGAACTTCCAGACTAAAAATTGACTCAGCAGCACTGGAAAGGCCTGGTGTTTCTTTAACTGTTTCACAGCATCAGAACTTTTTTTCCCTTATGCAAGCCTCATTTTTAGCTGCACAGAAAACAACTGCCCGGGCATATTTCCCCTAATGCTGTGCAAAGCATGATGGGATTTCTGATGTTGTTGTTCTCGTTCTGCTGTTTTGGTGCAATTTTTTTTTTTTACATTTTGAATTTGACATTTGAAGCCTAGCGCATGCAGCTGGGAGGGGTTATCAGGACACAGGACAGTTGGAACTGTGTCTCCTGCTCCCTGTCACCTCCTTTCAACCAAAAAGATGGCTGCCCCCATGACCAAGATGGCAGCCCCCATGAATCACAAACATTTGCCTGTTCTTTTAAAACGGGGTGGGTAAGAGATTATATTACCTATCTATTCTAATTAACATAACTAATCTAACTTAATGAAAGTATGTTTGTTTAGGCTGAAGTTCCCCTTTAAGTCAGTCCCCCACACAGCATCTCTGCCTGCACGCCACTTGACTGCCTACTCCGCCACCACCGACAGGGTCCAGGACTCCAGGTGGATCCTGAATGTTTAAGGCTGCTGCTAGCAGCGGCCGCTACCAAAAATAATAATTTTTCTGGTGTGTGTACATGCCTAATTTTTCTGGCTGCACTGTGGCTGCAACAAGAACAAAACAAAAGGCATGTACGTGTCAATTCCCCTTCGTGATCGTTACCTTGTGGCGGTGAAGGGGCTTGCATATCACAATGAAGCAATGATCTATATGAGTGTGTTGGGGGCACACCAAGATAAGGTCGTTGCTTCATTGTGGACAGACCAAATTTGATCAACTGGAAAGTCACTGTTGTTCTGTCATTGAACTACCTCAGCCTGACCACAGAGGCTTGAAAACCGCCATCGCCTGCACCCTCGCCAACGTGCGCACGAGCACGGCTATCACTACACAAACATTGCCGCCGAGAGGACTGACATTTTATGACTTAAGAGTTTCAACTAATGACAACCCTTTGCGGCTGTTTGCGAAGGTGAGTCTTCGAGAGAATCTGATCTTCGGGCTGTCTCTAAGTATTATTCATACCCTTCTCAATAATCAACAGAAAAGCCTTTATTGGCTATTAAAGTAATAAAATGCTTCCTATAATTGCAGACCAGCTTTTTGCATGTCTCCACAGGTATTTTTGCCCATTCATCTTTAGCAATGAGCTCCAAATCTTTCAGGTTGGAGGGTCTTCTTGCCATCACCCTGATCTTCAGCTCCCTCCACAGACTCTCAATTGGATTTAAGTCAGGGGTCTGGCTGGGGCACACCAAAACGTTAATGTTGTTGTCTGCGAATCATTTCTTCACCGCTTTTGCCTTGTGTTTTGGGTCATTGTCATGCTGAAATGTCCACTGGTGCCCAAGGCCAAGTTTCTCTGCAGACTGCCTGATGTTGTCATTGAGAATCCTCATGTATTGCTCTTTTTTCATGGTGCTGTTTACTGTGATTAGGTTCCCTGGTCTATTGGCTGAAAAACACCCCCAAAGCATTAGGTTCCCATCACTTTTGATAGTGGGGATGGTGTTCTTTGGGTTGAAAGCTTCTCCATTTTTGTTCCAAATGAAGGAAACATCATTGTTACCAAACAATTCAATTTTTGTTTCATCTGACCATAACACAGAAGACCAGAAGTCTTCTTGTTTGTCTAGATGAGCATTTGCAAAGGTCAAGCAAGCTTTTGTGTGCCTTTTCTGGAGAAGTGGCGTCCTCCTTGGACTGCATCCGTGGAAACCCAGCAGTGTGCAGTGTCCGTTGGATTGTCTGCCTTGAGACATTGCCACCAGCAGAGCCCAAAGCACAGGTGTCACTTTTGGCTTCAGACCACGTCCTCTGAGATTATCCACTGTGCAGAACATCTTGCATTTTTAATAAAACTTTGCACTGTAGCCACTGGAACTTGAAAATATTTAGAAATGACCTTATAGCCCTTTCCTGACTTGTGAGCATCCACAATGCGCAGCCGCAGGTCCTCACTGAGCTCCTTTATCTTTCTAAAGGCTCATACACACATCAGACCATAGTCTTTGGAAAATGAAAGATCACAGACCAATTTTACCCCCTTTTTATCCTCATACACACCTTGTTTAACAGACGTTCATCTGCAGATCTGCAGATCAGATCCACCAGGATGGATTTTCAGATCTGCAGATGATTGTCTGATCTGCAGATGATTGTCAGTTAAACAAGGTGTGTATGATGATCTGCAGATCTCATAGACTATGAATGCAATTTGCAGGAACAGATCTTTTGTAGAAACAGAGCTTTTGCAGATAGTGATCTTTTGAATGTGTACGGGCATCTGTGTGTGCAGCATCTTGCAAAGATGTTTTTCTGATGGGGAGTTCAGCTCCATAGAAAAGACTGTGAAGGTATGGCTCTCATACTACATGAAGGGTGGTAAGGTTGGTCTGTGATCTTTCATATTCCAAAGACTATAGTCTGATGTGTGTATGAGCCTTTAGCCATGACTGTCCACAAACCAACTGCAGAGAGCTGCTGTTTTTCATCTGTGGAGTTGATTAAGACAGCTTTTCCCAAGTAATCAGGGTAATTAGGATGCTTTAGAACATCTTGGACTATTTGGAGTGGTATAGACATTTGGATTTTTCCACAGACTGTGACAGTTTGTGAAGGGCATGAATAAGTTTGGACTGGACACCTTTTGTTCAAATGTAAATAAAAGCTTTTTTTCCACAATAATGTCTCTTGTACATTGTCTTATTATCTTTTGGGAGACATCTATGTCAGTTCCCGTCAAAAAATGACTTGCTGGTTGAATAAAAGTAACTTTAAGTCAAATTTTGCCAGGGGTTTGAATAATTATGGGCAGCACGATACATATTATTATTTAGTATTTATATAGCACAATATCTTCTGCAGCGCTGTACAGAGTATATTGTCTTGTCACTTAACTGTCCCTCAGAAGGGGTCACAATCTAATCCCTGCCATAGTCAAAAGTCCATTTACATATTATGTAGTGTATGTATTGTAGACTAGGACCAATTTATGGGGAAGCCAATTACTGTTTTTTTGTGGACTATAAGACTCACTTTTTCTCGCCTAAAAGTTGGGGGGGAAAGTCACTGCATCTTATAGTCCAAATGCAAGGAGTTCCTGACTTGTGAACCTCCAAACCGCCACAATGTCAGGAACTCCCTGTATTATGCCCATGCAGAGGAGGACACAGGGGGACACGAAGGGGCATAGAGGAGGACACGAGGAGGACAGATGCAGAGAAAAGGGGGACAGAGGAGGGCACATGGAGACACAAGAGGTACAAAGGGGACATAATCCACAAGATGCCCCTTCAACATGGATGCACCAGGTTTAGTATATATTTTTCCCCTGTTTTTTGTCCAAGTCCAGAAAAGCTTTATTGGCAGGACCAAATACATTTAGCATTGCCAAAGCAAAACAAAACATTAACATGGGGAGGGGGATTGTGGGAATAAGGGAAGGATATAGGGGGTTGGGGTATATAGTCCATAGGTGTGTGGAGGATGTAAGGGACAATATGGGGAGCTGGGATATACAGTCTATAGGGGGTATTGGGGGAATACAGTCCATGTGGTATCATGTTCCTCTCAGTTGGTGGCAGGCTGTGACATATCAGGCAGCTATTTGCGCGGTTGTTTCCTCCTCCCCCAGTAGGATGTAGAGTTTCCTCTCCTCATCTGTGGAGGTAAAATCCTGGATGTGGGCGGAGAGTCTCTGGACAGTCCTCACAGGTGCGTATTTGCTGCAGTGTAGCAGGAAGTGGGCCTCATCCTCCAGGACCCCCTGGTCGCATTGCGTGCACAGTCTCTCCTTCCGGGGCTTCCATGTCTGTCTGTGGCACTCTGTCTCTATCTCCAGGCTGTGGGCACTCAGACGGTACAGGCTCAGGGTCTGTCTGTCTTTGTGGTGTCCTCTAAACCTAGGTGTGCCTTATGGTCAGGAGCGTCTTATAGTCCGAAAAATATGGTAAATTATCTGTATGTTTTTAGGACATGGGAGGAAACCGAAGTGCCCGGAGGTAACCCACACAGACACGGCAAGAATATACAAACTCCCTGCAGATAGTGCCCTGGTTGAGATGCGAAACTTAGCGCTGAAAGGTGAGAGTTGTAACCGCTGTGCTATGTATACAGAATATACACAGTATATATCTATATATATTAAATCGTGTGTGTGTGTGTGTGTGTGTGTGTGTGTGTCACAATCACGCGAAGACGCCTTGACTGATTTGAACGAAACTTGGTATACAGATCCCTTACTACCTGGGATGATATGTTCTGGGGGTCTCGCGCCCCCCTCCCCCCCTGCACACCTGGGCGGAGCTACGAACAGCAAATCAGATTTCACCCATGCATGTCAATGGGAAAAATGTAAAAGGCTGCCATTCTCACAGTAATCAAGCCAGAGTCCCCACACTTGGCACAGTTGGTCATTTGGTGACCGAAGTTACAAATCCAGGAAAAGTGGGCGGAGCATAAAACAGCCAATTAAATTCCAGCCATTAATTTTTAATGGGAAAATGTAAACTGTAGCCATTCTTACACTGTTAACCGCAGGGTTTTCAAACTTACCACAGTTGGTCACTGGGTGAATGGGATTAATATTCAGGAAAGTGGATGGAGCCTTCAACACCCAATCAAATTCACCTATTAATTTTCAAGAGGAATATTTATTGCCATTCTTACACTGTTAATGGCAGAGACTTAAAACTTGCTACAGTCGGTCATTGGGTGACTGGGGTTCAAATTCACTAAAGGGGGTGGAGCCACAAACAGCCAATCAGATTTCTTTGGTGGATAAACTGCTTCCATTCACACATTTTTGATGCCAGCAACCCGAAAGCTCACAAACTTGGTCATTGAGTGACTGTGTGTCAAGGTTGCAAAAAGTGGGCGGAGCCAAAATCAAATTTCTGGGAAAATATAAACTGCAGCCATTCTTACACCGTTAATGGCAGGATTGTCAAACTTTGCACAGTTAGTTACTGGGTGACTGAGATTAATGTTCAGGGAAGTGGGTGGAGCCTACAATAGCCAATCAAAATTCACCTATTGATTTTCAAGGGGAATATTTAATTTGCTGCCATTTTTCCACCGTTAATAGCAGATGCTTCAAATCTAATACAGTCGGTGACTGGGGTTTAAATTCTGGAGCCACAAACAGCCAAATAAATGTGTTTGATTTCTATGGGAATATAGAAATGATTGATACCAAGGACCCCAAAGCTCATAAACTTGGTCACTGAATGACTGTATGTCAAGGTCAAAAACAGTGGGCGGAGCCCCCCAAAAAATTTTTACATGGAAAAATATAAACTGCAGCCATTTTTACACTGTTAATGCCAGGGTTCTCAAACTTGACACAGTTGGCCACTGGGTGACTGGAATTAATATTCAGAAAAGTGGGTGGAGCCTAAAACAGCCAATCATAATTCACCTATTGATTTTCAACTTACACTCTTAATGCCAAAGGCCTCAAACCTGGTACAGTCGGTCATTGGGTAACTGGGGTTCACATTTTGAAAAGGGGGCGGGACCACAAACAGCCAATCAGATTTTTTTAATTTCAGTGAAAGCTCACAAACTGTATGTCAAGGTTAGAAAAAGTGGGTGGAGCCAATAACTAAATTTGTTACATGGGAAAATATAAACTGCAGCCATTCTTACTCTGTTAATGGCAGGGTTCTCAAACTGCACACAGCTGGTCACTGGGTGGCTGGGATTAATATTCAGGAAAGTGGGTGGAGCTTACCACAGCCAATCAAAGTTCACCTATTGATTTTCAAGGGGAATATTTATATTGCTGCCCTTCTTACACTGGCAGAGGCCTCAAATCTGGGACAATCGGTCATTGGGTGATTGGGATTCAAATTCTGAAAAGGGGTGGGGCCACAAACAGCCAGACTTTTTATTTTCAGTGGTAAAATGCAAATTATTGATGCCAAGGACCCCAAAGCTCATAAACTTGGTTATTGAGTGACTGTACATCAAGGTTAGAAACAATAAACGGCAGCCACTGTTACACTGTTAATAGCAGGGTTTTTAAACTTGACTCAGTTGGCCACTGTGTGACTGGGATTAATATTTTGAAAAGTGGAGGGAGCCTACAACAGCCAATTAAAATTCACCTATTGATTTTCAAGGGGAATATTTAAACTGCTGCCATTCTTACACTGTTATTGGCAGAGGCCTCAAACCTGAAACAGTCAGTCATTAAGTGACTGGGGTTCAAATTCACTAAAGGGGGCTGAGCCACAAACAGCCAATCAGATTTCTTTGTTTGATAAACTGCTTCCATTCACACAATTTTGATGCCAGAAACCTGAAAGTTTATAAACTTGGTAATTGAGTGACTGTGAGTCCTGGTTACAAAAAGTGGGCGTAGACAAATACAAATTTCACTAGCAAAATGTAAACTACAGCCATTCTTACACTGCTAATGGCAGGGTTCTCAAACTATGCACAGTTAGTCACTGGGTGAATGGGATTAATATTCAAAAAAGTGGGTGGAGCCTACAACAGCCAATCAAAATGCACCTATTAATTTTCAAGGGGAATATTTAAACTGCTGCCAGTCTTACACGGTTAACGGCAGAGGCTTCAAAAGTGCTACAGTCGTTCATTGGGTGACTGGGGTTCAAATTCCGAAATGGGGGTGGAGTTGCAAACAGTCAATCAGATTTGGTTCATTTCAATGAGAAAATACAAATTATTGATGCCAAAGACCTAATAGCTCAAAAACTTGGTCACTGAGTGTTTGTGTGTTAGGTGTTAGGGTTAGAAAAAGGGGGCAGAGCCCCCACCCCCTAATATTTATTATTTATTTATTTATTGTATTTATAAAGCGCCAACATATTACGCATCGCTGGACATTAGTTAAGGCTACAGACAATATTTAGGGGTGACATACAGCAATAAGACAATACAGGAATTCATGCAAATTAGATCCACGCAGCACAGTATGAGTACAAGTTAATGCTTAGTCACTGGATGGGAGCAAGGGGATTAGGCTAGTTGAGTTCACTCAAGAACTCACTCAGATCCATAGGATGGGTGTATGGTAATGGAGGTGCATGAACAGGTGGGAGACACAAGGAGGAAGACCCATGCCAGCAATAGAAAACCATAACACAACATTGGAAAAAATTGGCAGTGCTCCTGATTAGGCCACATCTGAAATGACTACCAACAGAGGCGTGCAGAGCCCCCTAGAGGCAACATACACACCTTGTATTCAAAACAAATGCAAACTATGCACTAAACCTTAAACTCATATTAAAACAGAATACAAATATGAAATAACAAGTAAGTGCAGGCAGCCATAAGTAAATTTACATTTCTATACAGCATCTTTATATAGATTTTTACCAGGGAGTGGTAGTCCAGATCCAGAGACTAGTCCAAAACCCATCAGGTCTGTCAGATTTTTACTACCCACTGTAAGTGACAGGGACACAGGAAAAAAGGAATATAGTGCATATATACAGTCCATATGCGTTAATATGTATTTTATATTTTTTCATGATAGTGGTCCTAAAAAATTGGCTCCTGTAAAGTATTATAACAAAAGACACAACAATAAAATCATAGGAGAATTAAAATATTTTGAGGGAGTCAAAGACAAATCACATGTACAGTGTACAGGTAATATATGACATATTGAGGTTGATTATCTATAACAAATAGCGTGCCTTATCAGAGTTAACACACGGTATCAGAGTTAGCACACCTTATCAGAGTAGCATAGCAAGCACTACGAACTTATGCCTGCTAATGAGCCCTTGCAGGTCCAATCACTTTAAAGGACATTATCCCCGCCCTTTGATTGGCCCAATAGGCTGCCTGTAAAGTTTCCTGTCAAGCAGAGGCTCAGGGCAGGGCGAGTGGAGCTCTCGTCATTGCCAACTAACAGACATAAGTTTGTAGCGCTCGCTATGCTACTCTGATAAGGCATGTTAACTCGGATAAGGTGTGTGTTAACTCTGATAAGGCACGCTGTTTGTTATAGTGAATCAACCCCTGAAAGTAATGTTTCGCATATTCAGCAGTGATGCATCATTGTAGATCTTTCCAGTCCACATAAAGCTGAAAAATGTAAAATATTTATTTTAAAAAGGCAAGTTTATATACCAAAATGATAAATTATTGCTTTAAACCAAATAAGTTGCCAGGATATATATAATCACACATAATAAAGTGTGATTTTCTCACCCCCAGGGTCCATGTTCCACATATGGTCTTAAAATCCCTGCCTCCTGTCTGAAATCGGGCCCGACCCGGGCAATTTTTTTCTTTTCAAACCATAGGTGCAAAGTATGCTGAACCTGCGGGGTGGATTTATGACATCAATCCACCCACAGGTTCTAATCCCAACCAAATACAACGGTGAAAAGAGATGTTATCTAATCCAGGCAGGCAGACAAGACATCTGAAATAAGAATTATAGCGAACAGACATAAGACAGGCTTCAGCTGTTCTGCTGTGTCTCCTCTGTCTTATGCTAGGTACACACGTTACATTTTTTCGTTCGATAGATGCATCATGTTTGATATTACTCTCAATCGTTTTACCGCTCGATTTCTCATAGAAGTGAATGGAAATTGATAAGGAAAGATAAGAGAATTGAGCGGGAAATGGAGCGGAAAAACGAATTGAAAAACGATCGAACGGCAGAATCGACCGAAAGAACATAACGTGTGTACCCAGAATTAGGGCTCTTTCACACTGGGAGCTGATCCATGCATTTTGACGGATCGCTCCTAGATTGCATTTAGAAAGGTAACATGAAAGTCTATTTGACTTTCATGTTAGCCACATCAGATGAAGCGTTCCAGAGCGTTACGTTGTAATGCATCTGGGAGCTTCGTAACGTCCAGCGCCAGCGGTTTCCTGTCGGGTGAATTAGAACGACCGCTGCTAATCAGCGTCGGACCGCAACTTCCTGACATAATGCCGCAGGTCATTAACGTGTACAAAATTAGTTCGTGCACGAGTTTTGTAATGTGAAAAAACCCTTACGCACTGTGAAAAGAGTTGTAATTTGATCCAGGCAGGCAGAAAGAAGGTGAGGGCGGGTCAAGGGAGAGCTCCTGGCTGGAGGGGAGGACATAATGCTGAGGGTGTACTTGCAAGGCATCAACATGAGGAGAAAGATGGAGGTGCTACTGCAGATATAAATGTGAGTCTGTTCTACCCACTACAGTGTACCAAATGTAAACTTTACATGTGCATCTAACTGTACACACTGCATAGAATACATATATGTATTGCCATGTAAACTCTTTTTTTGGCCAGAGGTAGTCGTTAAGCATAGCTTTTTAGGGGGCTCATGTTCTTGTGGCCGCACTAGTAGTTATTGTTATATGCATTTTTTTTTTTTTTTATATATATATGCACTTCCACTCTTCTGAAAGAATGGTTTATATGAATGTCAATGTGGCTTCTTATGACCTGAATAATCTTATATTTGTATTAAGACCGCCCTATAGGCAATTGCCTTGACTGTTAATTTGTTGTTTTTAGGTGATTGTCCTACAAAAACTAAACCTCCATCACAGTCAGGTAAATATACTTAATAACTTAACATTATTTATTTGTGTATAGTCTATCTCTTCTAATAACGAAATTTCTGTTCAGCCAACTTCATTCCTGGGAAGGGGGGGGGGGAGGAGGAGGCTGGGGGGACAGACACCTGTCTAAGCACGCTCTGGCTCAGAAAGAATGGTCTTGCCTTCGTCAAGTATCTATAATTTTAACAGGTTTTACACAACTACAAGTACAATGTTTCTTTCCTAAAACAAAAGTTATTTCGAAGCATTTATTGTCACATGAGCAAGGAACGACCGCCATAATGCATCATTTCTAGGCAATTAGTGACTATACAAATCAGCTGGTCTTTAAAAAAACTGGTGATTCTGGTTCTGTGTGGCATTACTGGGTACAGTATAACACCCCTTCTTGCATTAGCAATGGTCAGCTATCGTGGCAGATATGGCTAAAAT
This sequence comes from Hyperolius riggenbachi, assembly GCF_040937935.1. Lineage (NCBI taxonomy): Eukaryota > Metazoa > Chordata > Amphibia > Anura > Hyperoliidae > Hyperolius > Hyperolius riggenbachi. Next base: position 88,595,004 of record NC_090653.1, on the reverse strand, counting down.
GAGGGACATGGGTTTCATTTTGGGCAACTTTGCCCAATCAAAGTTTGCTTCATGTCAACAGGAAAACAAATGTAACCAGCAGTAGGGATGCCATATGTATACTATCTACATACAGTGCTGCCCATAATTATTCATACCCCTGGCACATTTTGACTTAAAGTTACTTTTATTCAACCAGCAAGTAATTTTTTGACGGGAAATGACTCCCAAAAGATAATAAGACGATATGCAAGAGGCATTATTGAAGAAATACAACATTTCTCACTTTTTTTTTACATTTGAGCAAATCTTCTCAATAATCAATAGATTATTACAGCAATAAAATGCTTCCTATAACTGCAGACCAGATTTTTGTATGTCTCCACCGGTATTTTTGCCCATTCATCTTTAGCAATGAGCTTCAAATCTTTCAAGTTGGCGAGCCTTCTTGACATCACTCTGATCTTTATCTCCCTCCACAGATTCTCATTTGGATTTAAGTCAGGACTCTGGCTGCTCCAAAATGTTAATGTTGTTGTCTGCTAACCATTTCTTCACCACTTTTGCTGTGTGTTTTGGGTCATTGTCATGCTGAAATGTCCAATGGTACCCAAGGCCAAGTTTCTCTGCAGACTGCCTGATGTTGTCGTTGAGTCCTCATGTATTGCTCTTTTTTCATGGTGCCGTTTACTGTGATTAGTTTGCCTGGTCCATTGGCTGAAAAACACCTCTAAAGCATTAGGTTCCCACCATCATGTTTGACAGTGAGGATGGTGTTCTTTGGGTTTAAACCTTCTCCTTTTTTACGCCAAAATAAAGAAACATCAATCAATCAAATTTTTGTTTCATCTGACCATAACACAGAAGACCAGAGGTCTTCTTCTTTGTCCAGATAAGCATTTGCAAAGGCCAAGCAAGCTTTTGTGTGCCTTTTCTGGAGAAGTGGCGCCCTCCTTGGTTTGCCTGCCTTGAAACATTGCCACCAGCAGAGCCCAGATTCACCAGGATGTCCATGGTGGTGATCCTTGGATTCTTTTTCACCTCTCTCACTATCCTCCTGACCAGCACAGGTGTCACTCTTGGCTTCCGTCCAAGTTCTCTGAGATTTTTCACAGTGCGGAACATCTTGTATTTTTAAATAATACTTTAGCACTGTAGCCGCTGAAACTTGAAAACATTTAGAAATGGCCTTGTAGCCCTTTCCTGACTTGTGAACAGCCACAATGCGCAGCCACAGGTCCTCACTGAGCTCCCTTGTCTTAGCCATGACTGTCCACAATCCAACTGCAGAGAGCTGCTGTTTTTCACCTGTTGAGTTGTTCGCAACAGCTGTTCCCAATTAAGCAGGGTAATTAGGATGCTTTCGAACAGCTTGGACTATTTAGAATGGTATAGAGCTTCGGAGTTTCCCACAGACTGTGACAGTTTGTGAAAGGTATGCATAATTTTGGACTAAACACTTTTTGCTCAAATGTAAATAAAAGCTGCACATTTTTTTTCCACAATAATGCCTCTTGTACATCGTCTTATTATCCTTTGGGAGACACCCATGTCATTTTCCGTCAAACAATTACTTGCTGATTGAATAAAAGTAACTTTAAGTCTTTGCCAGGGGTATGAGTAATTACGGGCAGCACTGTATTGGTGGGAGTCTGGAAGACCTGTGGATCCTCCAGAGTATGTAATGATAACACAGGAGAGAACAGGGGGCCCTTATGGTGTAGTACACCAATGAATTGTAAAGGTGAAATAATTGCTAAATATGGTCCTCTCAAAATGACCATGGTACAAGCTTTGAGTGCGGTGGGTCCAACCACCCCCTGGAGTACGTGGATATCCTTTGGTTTCGTCGCTCTTTAATGAAAAAATAATATAATGAGGACTGGGTAGAAAAAGGCCGACAACTAGCCTTACTAAGAACTACCCCAATAAGGGTCGTGGCAGAACTAAGGTGGGAAGAGGCGCCCCCAAAATGATAAAACAATTAAAAACAGTTGAAAAACAGTAAGGAGGTCTTACCTCACTAGTGACGCAAAATAACAGAAAATTTATGCTAGGTACACACTATGAGGTTTTCTGGCAGATTTACTGTCAGATCAATTATTTCCAACGTCCGATCTGATTTCCAAACAATTTCTGATCATTTTACGATCAATTTCTGATAGAAGTGAATGGAAAACAGTCAGAAATCAATCGGAAAATGATCAGAAATCGTTCGGAAATCAGATCGGACATGTTGGAAATAATTGATCTTACAGTAAATCTGCCAGAAAATCTCATAGTGTGTACCTAGCATTACTTTATTGGAAAAACTGGACAATGCGTTTCACAGGTTACAATACACTCATGAGTGTTACGAAAAACGCATCGAAATGTAGCAAAAGGAAAAGGACCATAAGAAGAGTTTATAAAGGAACTGTTACATCCTGCTCCCTCAGATAAATATCAGTGTCTAGAGGGAGTGCCTGTCTGACATCTAAATCGCATTGTGACTGGTTGAAGGCCCTTACACACGTTGGATTTTTTTAAACGACGGGTCGTTTGGCCGTCCCGTCGTTCAGACACCAAATTGGGCGTGTGTACAGTCCGTCGTTTAGCTGATAAGACTGGTCTTGACCAGTCTTATCAGCTGAACGACGGACTGTACACACGCCCGATTTGGCGTCCGAATGACTGAACGACGGGACGTCCAAACGACCCGTCGTTTAAAAAAATCCGACGAGGTGTCGAACTCCAGACCTGGAGAGCCAGATCCTTGTCAGTGTTTAGGATGGACTGAGAAAGAGAGGAATGTGTTCTACCTGATAGACCACACCTTTCCTGATTCAGACCCATCAATTAATTGGATCTGTGTCAAAAATGTGGACCTTGGCCCTGGAAGGACCAGTTTGACATCCCTGGGTTAAGGGCTCTGCCTCCGACACAAGAGACCTGGGTTCAAATCTTGGCTCTTCCTGTTCAGTAAGCCAGGTCCTATTCAATAAGGAGACCTTGGGCAAACTTGCTAATGCCTACTGAGCATACCCTAGTGGCTGCAGCTCTAGCACTTTGAGTCTGCCAGGAGAAAAGCACATTATAAATGTTCTGTGTCTTGTGTCTTTGCGGGCCTGCTGCATTTTTTCTGCATTTGCACTCCTATACAAAGTATAGGAGTGCCGGAAAAGCGCTTAGCAATTGTGCCACTATAGCATTTGCCTATTACAAATTGGCAAATAAAACGTGTGGGTTTTGTGTATCGAAGCACATTTTACTTTAAAACTATAATGGCTGAAAAGTGAGAAATAATGATTTTATTTTCTCTTATTATTCCCTTTATAATGCATATAAAATAAAATAATTCTTAGCAAAAAGTACCACCCAAAGAAAGTCTAATTTGTGGAGGAAAAAAACACCATATAGATCATTTCAGTGTGATAAGTAACAATAAAGTTATCACTGAATGAATGGGAGGAGCGCTGAAATGTGAAATATTTTTTTTTGGGGGGGGGGGGGGGGGGGTTAAGGGAAAAAACTGTGATCCTGAAATACTATGTACATAATATATTTACGACGATGATAGGCATACTGTAAAATCCCATTGTTCACAACACACTGCCATTATTTCTCTCATTCCATTGTCCAGTTATTTTTAGTATGATGTAATTTTATCAGGAAATGCTAAAAACAGTATAGTTCTAGTATAGATTAAACTCTCACAGGAGTTCTAAAAATCAGATACGAATAGCAATAAACATGCCAAAGACTCGCATGGAGGCTGCCATTCTACTCTACAAACCAGCACTGCCATTGGTTACTGACGGTGAACGGAGGAGTGAGCGGAGTTCTACATTTACAGGGTTACTGAAGAACACACAAACCACAAATGGCGTGATTCTCTGGGCATGCTAATGACCAGTTCTGGGGGCAATGCCCAGACAGGGCATTAAAGTGGACCTGAACTCTTGCACAGGACAGAGGCAAACAGTGAGAAATGCACCGTGTATGCATTTAGAGAAATTACCTTGTCTAATTCCCCCTCATCTGTTATTAGTCCCAACTGCAATTTGATCACTGAGCTGTGTCAGCACAGTAATCTCCCCTGCTTCGGTAGAGCAGCTAATTTGTAAACACAGGATGTTAACCTTGTGTCTGCTTCCATGAAAGCAAGAAGTAGACACACTGCAGATTTATTGCAGGATTTCTATCAGCTATAACAGAAATGTTTTTCTTGAAAGGTTGTTATGCTGTTGCGTATCTTTTAGAGCAGAGAGGAAGTTCAGGTCCGCTTTAAGGAAACCTGAAGGGAGAAAGCTCTGGATTGCCCCAACAGGTTTGCAAGAGATCGCGCTTGATTCCACAAATTTGCAAATACACACAGTAAATTTGGTGATTATACCACTTTTACCAGCTCTGCAATTATTTCAGAGAATCAGCACTAAAAAATTCAATGCAAAAGCCGAAACTCCCAAAATGAAATGTTACGAGTCACACAGCCATCCAGAGACCCTGGGATAACCCCTTGCAAATTGTTTTTATTTAATATCAACAGGGGGGTGCTTAAACCAGGGGTGCCCACACTTTTTCGACTCGCAAGCTGCTTTAAAATTTGCAGAGGCCAGGAGATCTACCGACGTTTTTAAATGTTTTAAACAAACACAACATTGTGTTTTAATTAACAACAAAATGGCTGAATAGGATTTTTTGAGGAGGATCAGTGGTAACAGTAAATTAAGAAGTAGAGTGAAAAAGATCGTGAGTCTGGTAAATTGTAAATATTAATGAATTACCTGACTCATGGTCTATTCTACCCTAACCATTCCTTTATTGTTACCATTACCCCGTCAAAAAATCCTATTCAGCCATTTTGTTGTCAATTAAAAAACTCAATGTTATGTCAGTAATTCATTTGGAAAACGCATTTGGAAAGTCAATATTCTGAAGAGATTCAGGGAATTTCCGATCTTCCTTAGATGAAAATATGACAGGAGTTGTGGTCACAGATAATAATCACCTGGCATGGTATATGTTACACCATGCTCCTTACAATCCCCCAAAAATTGAGGGTATGACAATAAGTCATGAGATCTTTTATTGGCTTTCAAGAAATATACACCAGTTCCAAGAAGTTCATATACTGTATGTGCAAAATGATTACCAGCTTAATATTCTATTTCCTTTATCTTTGTACAGACATGAATAAGAACAAAGAAGATGTTTTCTGTGATTCCGTGGCAAAGACTCTGAATCTTGTCAGGTGCCCTTTGACGGTGGGGTTCTATGCACCATGGGGACGAGGCAAGAATAAGCTTCTCAATAACGTTGAAGGTGAGTATTCTGCTCATGCAGATCTGTGCTGTCAGAACCAATCTGTAGTATTGGTCTGCCAAGACCATTTATCTTCAACGTGATGAAGTACCAAGAAGGGGACCTCATACTTCAAGAAGCCAGGAAAGCAGATGATGCTCAGTGTGGAGTGCTAAGCAACTTTCCTTTCCATGTTGTACTGCTGAGGCACAGTGGCTCAGAAGAGCATTTCATCAGGTGCACGCCTAGGAAAAAAGGTATACGCTATGCCACCATATTTCCTGCTAAACTACAGGGAGTGGATGGTGAAACTACCCGTTTCCTTGACAAACTTATCAGAGGCAACTGTGTGGCTGTAAATATTACCACCATGAATCCATGTAGGCATGTAATGTAACTTTTGCATTTTTCTTGTGTACATGGGCCAGCTGACTTAAAGAGAAACTGTAGTGACATATAGTAGAGATCAGTCAATTGTTTAAGATAAGCACTTTTATGGCAATTTTCCTGGTTTCAGCATCAGAAATATGCTGTTGTATATTGAAAATAGCTCTGCCCCCAGAATGATTGTTAGCCTTGACTGATTAGCTATCCCAATCATAATGTTGGACAGACATAAGGAATTAAACAACCTTTCATGCCAATGACTGACTTATTTATCCAGGAGACACCAATCTTTCTGGAGGCTATTCCAGCCTGAAAATAAACTGGGACTTATCCCTCATCTTTCCACTTGACCATAGTATGCAATGCCCTCTGGTCTGGAATGATACATTCAAGTATCTTGGAGTGGTGATTGGCAGGAACCCTCTTAATACCTCTTAACTTCAGCGCAAAGATATAGGGATAAAGATACAATTTGTGAAGTGCTTGCTTTGTAACTCATAGGCAGGGTAGATTTGCTGAAAATGATTTAATTACCTAAATTAAACTACCTGTTTTGAAATTGTCTGGATTCTGGAGACTTTTCTTCCAAAATATCCTTAGAATCACCAGAGGTTTGATTGGACACAAACATTTCCCCAAATGTCCACTCTTTAGTGTAGTGTAGATCAGTGGGATTGGCATTACCTAATTCTTAAAAGCACTACGTGGTGGCCGTGCTTGTTACTATAAGATGGAGACTAGTGAGATACCTCCAATCCAAAATTGACACTTGAGATAGCTATCCTGTGCTAAATAGATGCTTGCATGCAGCTGGTCAGCTATGGAAACCTAATCTGTGAAGGTCTGTATGCACTGTTCTTGAGCTAATCTAAAAGCCTTATGAAGTTTGTAAGGTGTGTAGTTGAAAAAGTTGTGCCTTGGTATGGGTCAACACGCCTACCACTTCATGGCTGAGCTACGGTTCTTCCCAATTGCTTTACTTTGTTATAATACCACTAGTAGTTGACCGTAGAATATTTAGTAGTGAGTTTAAATTTCACAAATGGACCTATTGCACACGTGTCATGTGTACCATAGTGGAATTCACTGAGCCTCGGAGTGCAACCCATTGTTCCATAAATATTTGAAGAATTAGTCTGCATGCCTAGGTCCTTGCTTTTATACACCTGAGCCCATGGAAGCAATTGGAACACCTGAATTCAGCGATTTGGAGGGGTGTTCCAATACATTCTATAAGGGTGGCACTATTCTCTGTGTGCAGCAATTTAACAATACTGTATACTGATTGTGGCTAGGACCTAGCCTCAATCAGTATACAGTATTGTTAAATTGCTGCACTGGTCCGTTGCAGATCGGATCCGTTTTAAACGGATCCATTTTTCTAAACTTTCTTTTCCTTCCCCGTTTTTCCTAAAAATGTTTTTTTTTTGCAGCATACGTATCCAGTCCATGGAATCGTATGCCCAGCCGTGGAGGGAGAAGCAGCCGCAATGCTGGAGGGGTATAGCAAGCAGGATGGGGGTGGCAACGGTCAGTGGGGAGAGGGACTCCCCCCCCCTCACCTGGGTTCGCACTACCCCCCAGCTAGTTTCCGCAAAACTTGTTAAAATGTATAGCGGCAGCGAGCGGGGAGCTTACCATCTCACCACTTTCTCTGCTCGCCGCATCACTGCCTGCAATGCTGCCCTCTATACTTCGAAGGGCGGCATTGCAGGCAGTGAGGCGGCGAGTGGCAGAAGAAGGTAAGCTCCCTGCTTGCTGGCACTATACATTTTAACAAGTTTTGCAGAAACTAGCTGGAGGGCTAGCAGGGACAGAGGACCCAGGTGAGGGCGGGGGGGAATGTCCCCACTGACCACTGCCACCCCCGTCCTGCCTGCTATACCCCTCCAGCATGGCGGCTGCCTCTCCCTCCACAGGCTGTGACACAGAAACGGATCAGTTTCTGTGTCCAAAGATGCCTGTGTAGAAGTGGATCCGGTTTTCCACTTCCCTCCACTACCCCTCCGTGTATGCGGGACTGATTACGGTCCGAGAAAATGCAGCAAATCTGGACCGTCCGTTCAGGTTTTTAAAACGGATCCCCCTGAATGCAGATGGATCCGTTTTTTTTTTTTTTTTGAGTAAAGGCAGCTTCTATTTTCAACATTAGTATCCATGGCTCCGTTTTTGATCCGGGCTGAAAGACGGAGCCATGGATACGTTAACGTACCAAGTGTGAACCTAGCCTTACACAGTTCTTTGTCACTATAAAAAGTATTGTTAATCCATTGATAAATATTAAAATAAATGTTTTCAATGGCTTTGCAGATCATCTTTTTACTGAAGAGCCGAAGAAGGAAAGGAACTGGATTGTAGAGGTTTTGAAGCTGATGTTGCGTGTGACATTTTTTCATCCTGTTATAAAAGACGAGAGTAAAGAAGAAGAGAATAAACATTATGTCTTTGTGCGGTTCAGTGCCTGGCAATATGCAGGCAGTGATCATCTTTGGGCTGGTCTGATCACCAATCTCTGTGACAATATCGAGATGGAATTTGGAATTTTTGCAATTAGCCTTTATCGAGCATTGGGTGGAGAAGCTAAAACCAAAACTAAAGGAAAATCGTGGGTTCCTAAGAAAAGGTTCTCATGTATTCCACTTTGGTGGATTACCTCGATGGCTATTTCATTATTAGCTGGTCTTATATTTGTAATAGTTTGCTTTCAGCTCTATGATTACCTTTCATTATCCATAACTGCGTGCTTCAGTGGGATAACTGTCCTCGTCCCTGGTGTAAACATCTATAAAACAATCAAAAATGTATTCTTCACGCAAAAAAGTGTCATTAAGAGGAAACTGAATCGCACAGACATAAGTTCCCAGTTGGGCTTCATGCATGATGTCAAGAAAGAAGTTGAGGTCCTAATAAATTACCTCAAGTTTATGGAGGTCTTCAGAAAACAGCCTATTCAGGTAGTCCTAGAGATCACAAACCTGGACAGATGCATGCCAGACAAAGTGGTGGGAGTCTTAAATGCCATGAATATCCTCCTCTCTGATGACAATGCCCCATTTATTTCCATTGTGGCTGTTGATCCAGGAGTCATTGTGCAATGTGTTGAAAAGTCTGACCTGCTCAAAGGAATGGCCAACAATGGTTATCAGTACCTAAACCGGACTATAGAACTGCCCATTTGTATCCCACCAATGGATGAGGACGCTAAATTAGCCAATTTAAATGAAATAAGTACCGGTAAAAAACAAAATACCAATGAAAATGAATGTGGTAAGAAAATAAGGAACAGTACAGCACCAAATACCCACAAAAAGATATGTGGTAAGGACATGGTAGGAAGCTCCCTTGCAAATGGCCCACTTGAAAAAGCTAAACGTTATCTTAAGAACGACATGAAAGAGTACATTACTGATAACATCATCCACATGAAAAGGATTTTAAATACCATCCTTTTAACCATCAGATTAATGGAGAATGACAGCAAAGTTAGGGAATATCTTAATTCTAATTGGAGAAAAGTGACAAAGTGGGTGGTCCTAACTACTCACTGGCCTTGTCGGATGAGTTGGATACTGCAGATAATTGAGGATGAACGGCAGTCAAGATCTAACAATGATTGGACAGATATTAAAGATACTAATATTTGGGATTTTTTCAAGACATCTTTGGAAGAACTGGACAACATAAAAATGAGTATCAAAAATTTGTTGGAGCTGGATGGAGATCCAGAAATCTTTAACAAACTGCTTGATGACCCAAAGAACATGATCAACAACCTTACTTTTTACGATGCTACAGTATTACAGCAATTCACTATGAACTTAGACTATTCCATTAAGAGACAATTGGAACTACTTCAAGGCAGTTACAACATGCTAAAGTTCAAGGTCTCCACTGTAGGGAGAATAACCATGTGGACTTTGTTAAATATGACCACTGACATGGTCTGCGAAACGGTAAGGATTTACTCTTGTGCTATACTTACAAGACACTACACATAAACAGTGCTGGAATAGCAGGATTGCAACGCAATGGATCAGGGCAGCGATGCCCCACGTTTGGCTTGCATTGAGTTGGGTATAGTGAAGCATATGGTCAATAAAAAGTATGCTTCACTTCTACTGTTAACGTGTGTTTAATGGTAACACACTGCATGCAGTGCTCTATTATACTGCAACCCATTATGCCGCAACTCACCCATCTCACTGTGAACCTTGCGTAGGTAATGCATTGCATTGTGGTAAGTAGCGCCCGTTACATAGTGGGCTTATGGATCTTGAAAGCTGAAAACCCCCATAGGTAAACATATGAATGGGGACTTTGGGTACTGGAGGATATAGAGTCAGATTAATTAAGAGGAGCATCAGGCATCAATTAGGGGGAAAACATTAAGTCTTAAAGGGAACCTTAACTGAGAGGGATATGGATGTTTCCTTTTAAACAATACCAGTTGCCTGGCAGTCCTGCTGATCTCTTTGGCTGCAGTAGTGGCTGGATCACACACCTGAAACAATCATGCAACTAATCCAGTCTGACTTCAGTCAGAGCACCTGATCTGCATGCTTGTTCAGGAGCTGTGTCTAAAAGTATTAGAGACACAGGATCAGCAGGAGAGTAGGGCAACTGGTATTATTTTAAAGGAAAAATCCATATACTTCTCAGTTTAGGCTTTCCTTAACTACTTCAGCCTCGAGTCGTTTTTCACCTTATGCATCCGAGCAATTTTCACCTCCTATTCATTCGCCACTACTTATAACAATGAATTGATCTATATCTTGTTTTTTCTGTCACTAATTAGGCTTTCTCTGGGTGGTACATTTTGCTAAGAATAATTTTTTTCTAAATGCATTTTAACGGGAACGTTAAGAAAAAAATGAAAAAAAAAATCATTATTTCACAGTTTTTGGCCATTAATTTAAAATAAGATTTAAAATAATACATGCTACTATAATTAAAATTCACGTATTTTATTTGCCCATTTGTCCCTATTATTACACAATTTAAATTATGTCCCTATCACAATGTATGGTGCCAATATTTTTTGCGTCCATCACTATTTACAAGCAAGTTAAAAAATAATAATAATATACCCTCTTCTCATGCATATTAAAAAAGTACAGACCCTTAGGTAACTATTTATGTTTTTTTTTTTTTTTTTAATTGTAATTTTTTTTAAATTAAAATAAATTATTTGGGTTATTAAGTGAGCGCTCTCACTTACAGAAAGTGAAGGGAGGACGGGAAACTTTTTTTTTTTTTTAGAAAGATCGCGGCTTCAGAAAAAAGCCATCGGTCCTTGTAACGGGGACTTAGATCAATGAATGGGAACTGCGTTCCCATTCATTGATCGCCGGACTAATGGGCGGCGTCAGGCGCGTGCGCGATGGCGCACGGGAGTGCGCAGCAGCACAGTAGTAGCCTTTTGGACGCGAGCAGCTACGTTCAAAAGGCGAAATAAGTTAAGCAAATATGGAACAACCTATCTTGAGTACTTTTTTTGTTACTAAGAGACAGATAAAGCATAAAATGATCCCTTCATGAGTAAACTGAGGAGGAATGTTATAGTATCAGTGCAATAAAGTGATCTAAATATAATTCATGCCTATTATTTTTTAGCTTGTCGCCACCACTGCTCAGCATAAACAACACAAGCAAACAGCTGGGGCGTCACCTGGTTGTGAGAGCTCTGCGTTGTTGGCAGTATTTGACAGGATTATGGCAATAATTGGCACATAGATTGCATTTCAATCACACTTTACTTATCTTTGAATTTGACTTAATTTTCATTTGAGCAAGAATTCAATTTGCATTATTATAGCGTTTTATTTGCACTTGAATGGCATTCCACTTCCAAAGTAAAAGCATTAAAGGACATCCAAGGTAAAAAAAATTATGAGATAAACAATTGTATATATCCTCCTTCTCCTAAAAATGACTGTTTTAGTTATCCCACAGCTTTAATTTTTTATTTAAATCTAATTTTTACGTTTTTACATTTTCATGGCCTCTTCTCAATGATGCATTGATTGAAGTATGCCAGACCTAACATCTATAAACTATTATCTCTTTTCTGCTCTCAGAAGCCGTTTTCTGCCAGGAAAGTGTTTTATGACTGTAATTCCTTATCAGTAAGGGTTAGACTATAGTCTGACCCAGTCCCGACCCAGACAGAAACTGTCACTTGCATACCTGATTTTTAACTGTTTCAGGCAGAGAAAGTAAAAAATGAACACAGCATAGTTATTTGGGTGCTTGTTACTGTATATACACATGTCTATGTCATCATGTCACATGTAACCTCAGGTGTCCTTTAAATCACAGGCTCCTACTGAATTTACATATTAATAGCCTTTACTATTACAATTAGTAAAGCACTTCAAATATAGGAAAATAGGGCATTGCAATTTAAATATGCAAGAGAATGAAATGTTTGTCAAATGAAAATACAGTTTAGGTTTATGCTGCCTATTTAATGTCCTAATTAAACTTCTAATTACTTTGTAAAAAGTAATCCTGAAGTCATAAAAAAAGAAAGATAGATGCTTACCTCGTTAGTGGGGAGCCTCTGGATAGATCAGAAGCTTCCTGTATCTTTGTACACCAAACCTTTCCAGCGCTGGCTCACTTGGATGAGTACGACCACACAGGCATAGTAGAATGAAGGAGCTCAGTAAAGAGCATTAGTACCTTCGTTTTACCGAGCCTGCTGAACCATACTCGCGAATGCGCAGTAGGGACCCGCTTGTTTACGGCTGCACTCACACACTGGAGAAACATATTCAATTCAGAAGGCGGGCGCTGTTACTTACCTTTGTTTAGAGTCAGGGGTCTTTTAAAACTTTTGCAAGGGAGCTTTAGAGGTTGTAGATACCATTCTACATGCCTTACATATAGCATAGCTCCCAACTGTCCCTCTTTTGGAGGGACAATCCCTCTTTAGGAAGCAAACCCCCCTGACCCTCTTTCTTCCTTACTTGTCCCTCAGTCAAGACTAATGTACAGATCTGTGTCAATATATGTATTGCTCTACTAATTTTTTGAAATAAAACTTTAGGCTGGTTTCACAGTGGGACGTTAAAGTTCCACGTTACAGCAGCCAGTAACGCAGCCCAACTCACAGCACTGTAAAATCAATTGTGCTGTTCACAGTGCCCACGTTGCGGTACATAGTAACACAGCACGTTTAAACAAAGTGCTGCATGCTGTACATTATACTGAGCTAAGCCACGTTAGACTGTTTGCACATGCTCAGTAATGTTGGAGGAGGAGGTCTCCCCTCCTCCTCCTCGGCCAGCCACATGGCTAATTAATATTCACTGCACTGCAGAGACTCATGGTGGGACTGTAGTGTTGTCCGGTTCATGAACGAATCGTTCATTTGATCCGGATCTTTTTTGTGAGTCGAATCATCCGGATCATCACCATGAAAGATTCGGTTCACAGGATGTCTGTCTGGAAGGAACAAGAACATACAGAATGTACAGTGCAGGGAAAGTCCTGTCCTGCTAGTCATTTCACCCAGTCTGCTTCCCTAGTAAAATGATTCAAATGATTTGGTTCAAAGATCCGGATCTTTTCAATGATCCGATTCAAATGATCCGAATCCTTAAAAAGATCCGGACTTCCTATCACTAACCTGGAGTGGCTGCTTTGAGAGCTGCATAACACAGCTCAATCTGACCAACACCACCATACGTTGCGTTAGGGGCAGTTATGTGACCATAACGTCCCCTAAAACGCAACGTCTTGGTGGGAAAGTAGCCTAATTCCCATCAATTAGTTTGATATATTTATTCTGTTTAAATGTTAAAGTGAACAAAAGCTAATGATAATAGAAAGGATCAATGTGGTTTGAATGATAAAAATACATATTTTGTTTTGGAATTCTATGTGATATGCATGGCGAGGGGCGGGGTAGGGGCGTGGTTAGAGGTGTGACATGGGCATGTCTTAAAGTGTCCTTTCTTATCTCAAAAAGCTAGGATGTATGATATAGTAATGCTGCTGGCTCCAACCTAAAAACTTTACTATACATCCCCTTGAGAAAGGGATCAGACATGATCTTCTTCATAGTCAGAAATAGTCAGATGGTCCTCCAAAGAGTACACGCAAGTGGCAATAAGTAGTCACGCACATTCTGCATATTGCCACTGGCTTCCTGCTGAGAGCTTGCATTGATGAGCCAGTATCTGAGAGTTTGGGATGTTGCAGTATATTGGTGGTGGAAAATAAGTTTGCCCTCTTAAAACAGAAAGTATTTGCAATTATTCAGGTTGAAGTTAGTTCTGAGACATCTCCCAGTGCATCACTGCTGCATATGCAAATCACCCTGTGTTGTCCCTGTAAGGCAAACACACCTCCAGAACTGCAGGAATGCAATGATGTGTCAGCTTGTTAATTGTTCAAAACCACAATAATCCAACATGCAAGCAGACTGTTTTGGATTGGTTGATCCTCATTATTGAATGTCGTGGATTATTATGGCTCTATATGGGGTAGGACTCAAAACATCCAGAGGTGCAGACTACCCAGCAAGCTCATGGTGAACCAGAACTCCTAGGAGAGTGTAAGGGGCTACAATGGACCAAAAAGCCCTCTTACTAAAATGCTATGAAAAACAAACGTTTGCCTTCTTAAAACAGAAAGTACACACTCCTAGGAGTTCTCGTTCACCATGAGCTTGCTGGGTACTCTGTAAATATATTGGTGGTGAATAAAAGATTTATTTTGAAAAACCAGCTAAAGCACTCCTACTTTATTCACTTTTAGATGGATAAGATTTATAATGCTGGAAACATAGATGACCTGAACAACTACAAAATCCGCATACGAGAACACAAGCTGGATGGAAGGGCAATCGTTAGCACCGAGAACCGTGAACTAAAAAAAGCCCTGGACATGAAAATCGGAGACTGGGTGACATTTTGTACCTACTTCCTGCGCTTGCCTACTCCGAAGCTTGGTTCAGCTTCTTCACTGTGAAAGCTTCTGTAAAGCACGTGCTAATTGTATTCCACGTGGCCCAATGCTAAGCTGCATATGCTTTGCATGAAAATTGCATGCCAGAATCTTTAGCATCTGACCATTGAATACGGATAGTCAGAAATACCGATTTCCGATTCCGTGGAAATTTCTATTTTTCCAATATCTGATTTTCCATTTTTTCCAACTTCCTGTTTTCAAGGAGTTTTTTTTATTAGTAATTTTTTGCTTCAGAGAATGCAAAAAAATGAAAAAAAAATTGGATAGATGGAAATTGGAAAAAAAAATGGTCATGTGAGTGGTCTAAAATTACTGCGGTGGTCTGATATTTGCAGAAAAATTCTGCATTCTCTGATTGGTCCAATGCTTCCGAGTTCTGTCATTGGGCTAAAATTAGTTAGTTGGGCTAAAGTTTCGGTTAATTCCAATTGCTGATTCAGATGCTGATTTCCGATCGGAAATAGGGAAATTTCAATTCCGCGGAATCCGAATGAGCATCCCTACCAATAAGGGCCCATTTCCACTTGTGCGGTGGGAATCGCCGCAGAAAAAATGTGCATGCGGATACGAATTTCGCATGCGGTTATATGCGAATTCACATACGATTTCGCATGGATGACTATGTATGTGAATTTAACCATGGCAGTGCCTGTGTGCTTTTGCATTGTTTCTATGCGAAATCGTATGCGAATTCGCATGAAAATTTGCATACCAAAACCGCATGCGCATTTCCTATTAAATACATTGTATGTGAATCGCATAGCGGTATGCAAATTCTGATGGCTCTGCCGTGCAGATTTTTTCTGCACAGAAAAACGCTCAGAAATCCTGACAAGTGGAAACAGTCCCATCCACTTGTATTGTTTATGCGAATCTGCATGCAGGAAATGCATGCAGATTCGCTCTAGTGGAAACGGGCCTTGAAGCAAAAATGATAGAGCTATAACAAAATTGCCGCCTGTAAGCCATTTTTCCACACTTCTTCTGTATAATACATTGCATTCTCAGAAATAACAGGTTCTCTTTCGCACAGTTTCTCACAGTCTTCATGGGAATGGTATGTGCAGCTGGGGATTGTTTTTGCTGTCTTGTAGATCAAAAACAACACAGTGTATCTTATGAGACTAACTAACCTTGAGTTACAACAGACTATAGTTCATACAAAAACCTACAGTATGAAATAATTAACAACTAACAAGCTTGCCTACTTACCGTACATTGTCATATATATTTATGTATTCATTTATGCAGTTTTATATTATCCAATAAGATAGTTAGCTTACATGTCAGGACCCAATCGTTGGTCAAGGTAGGTGGAACAGTTATAATCTGTAATTCATTCCAAAGGGTTTATCTGTCTGGTCCAAGCCCTCTTGGGCAGACATTGGTATAATTCAGTGTATGTCTCCTAAATAAACCTATACAATACTACCAAGAGACTGATTGGTGATATTTCACACCACCACACTATTCATGATGAGTACAGAAATCATTAAAACCTGAGTTTCAATAAATAATTGGTGCTTTATAAATCAGTAATAATAATGATCATGATATCATAGTTTTTGGACCATAAGACGCACCTAGGTTTAGAGGGCAAAAACGGGGGAAAAAATTCACTAAACCTGATGCGTCCATGGCGCAGGGGCATCTTGTGGATCTTCTCCCCGCAATTATTATGTTCTATTTGTGCCTTCCTTGTACATCTTGTGTCACCCTGGTATATTGTGTCCCTGTGTCCTCTTTTTCCCCTTATGTGACTTTTTCTGTCCCACTTGTGTCCTCCTTTGCCCATTTGCGTCCTCCTATCCCTCTTTAGTCCTCCTTTGTCCCCCTTGTGTCCTCCTGTCCCTCTCGAGTCCTCCTTTGTCCCCATTGTGTCCTCCTGTCCCTCTCGAGTCCTCCTTTGTCCCCCTTGTGGCTGGATAGTGTAATGGTTAAGGGCTCTGCCTCTGACACATGAGACCAGGGTTCAAATCTCGGCTCTGCCTGTTCAGTAAGCCAGCACCTATTCAGTAGGAGACCTTGTCTGCCAGAAGAAAAGCGCAATATGAGTGTTTGTTTGTTTTGTGACCTCCTCTGTCCTCGTTTGCCCTTATTGTGACCTCCTCTGTCCTCCTCCCTCCCTTGTGACTTCCTGTTCCCCTTGCGCCTACCTTTGTTCCCCTTGTGACCTCCTTTGTGACCTCCTCTGTCCTCCCTTGCCGCCCCCCCCCTCTTGTGACCTCCTATTCCCCTAATAACCTCCTCTGTCCCCCTGGATCATAGTCACTGGCTGTCCCCACATCCCTCCCCCTTACTCCTGCCTGACAACCACCAACCTTCCCCTTGCCTGGTGGCCCGGCTCAGCCACTATGTACTGCAGTCGAGCTGATGCAGCGGGTGTTTAGCCCCAGGACTATGTTGCCGAGGGGAGGATACATCCAAGAAATTGGAGCCGAAGGTCTCGCTGGGGACCAGGCTCCATCATTGTGGCCAATTACAGCTCTCCCTGAGCAGCAGAAAACCTATCAGGCATCAGTGGGCGTGGTTCCTTCAGTGTTTAAGGAACATTGTCCACTGATGCCCAATAGGACACTACTGCTCAGGGAGAGCAGTGATTGGCCGCAATAACGGAGCCTGGTCCCACCAGGGAGAACATCGGCTCCAACCTCTCTGATAAGATTCTCCTATACCCCTACTTCTGGCGCTGGTCCGAATAGGTATTATTGTGACCATAAGACACCGTGTCTTTCTTTTGGGGGAGAAAAAAAGTGTGTCTTATGGTCCAAAAAATACGGTATATAAAATCGGACGTGTGTGTGTATGTATGTGCTGCCATCACTCAAAAACACCTTGACCAATTTCAACAAAACTTGAAACACAGACCCCTTACTACCTGGGAAGATGGGGGTCTCACCCCCTCTCCTTCAAACAAACAGCCAATCAGATTTCACCCATTGATGACAATGGTAACATTTAGAATACTGCCATTCTCACAGTAATAAAGCCAGAGTCCTCAAACTTGTTTGGTTGATTTCAATGGGAACATTTAAACTGCCTTCATACTCACATTATTGATGCCAAGGACCCCAAAGCTCACAAATTTGGTCATTGACTGTCAAGGTTAGAGAGTGGCCGGACCCAACAACCACCAAATACGGTGCATACCCGAGCAAGGTGAGTCTTCAGCTAGTGTGTATATATATATATATATATATGTATATATGTATATGTGTATATATATATATATATTTGTATTTGTATTTACATTTGAGCAAAAAATGTCAAGACCAAAATTATTCATGCCCTTCACAAACTGTCACAATCTGTGGGAAAATCAAAAGTTCTATTCCATTCCAAATAGGCCAAGCTGTTCTAAAGCATCTTAATTACCTTGATTAATTGGGAACAGCTTATTTAATCACTCAACAGCAGCTCTCTGCAGGGCTACAAGGCCATTTCTAAATGTTTTCACATTCCAGTGGCTACAGTGCAAAGTATTATTAAAAATACAAGATGTTCCGCACTGTGGAAAATCTCAGATGATGTGGTCGGAAGCCAAAAGTGACACCTGTGCTGGCCAGGAGGATAGTGAGAGAGGTAAAAAATAATCCATGGATCACCACCAAGGTCATCCTGGTGAATCTGGGCTCTGCTGGTGGCAATGACTCAAGGCAGACAATCCAACGGACACTGCACACTCCTGAGTTTCCTTGGATGCAGACCAAGAAGAATGCCACTTCTCCAGATAAGGCACACACAAGCTTGCTTGGCAAATGCTCATCTGGACAAATAAGAAGACTTCTGGTCTTCTGTGTTATGGTCAGATGAAACAAAAATTGAATTGTTTGGTCACAATGATGTATTCTTCATTTGGCCTAAAAAAGGAGACTGCTTCAACCCAGTGAACACCATCCCCACTGTCAAACATGGAGGTGGGAACTTAATGTTTTGGGGGTGTTTTTAAGTAATTGGACCAGGGAACCTAATCACAGTAACCCCATCATAAAACAAGAGCAAAACATGAGGATTCTCAACAACAACATCAGGCAGTCTGCAGAGAAACTTGGCCTTGGGCACCAGTGGACATTTCAGCATGACAATGACCCAAAACACAAAGCAAAAGTGGTGAAGAAATGGTTAGCAGACAACAACATTAACGTTTTGGAGTGACCCAGCCACAGTCCTGACTTGAGTCCAATTGAGAATCTGTGGAGGGAGCTAAAGATCAGGGAGAGGGCAAGAAGACCCTCCAACCTGAAAGATTTGGAGCTCATTGCTAAAGATGAATGGGCAAAAATACCTGTGGAGTCATGCAAACAGCTGGTCTGCAATTATAGGAAGTGTTCGATTGCTGTATTAGTCAAATTCAAGATAAAATACTTTTTTTCAAAAGTCTATTGTAATGTATAGATCTGATATGAGAGACTTGCTAGTTTATCATCAAGAGTGGTATATTTTAATTGCAATTTGGTCAGGTGACCACTTTGTTTTCCTAGTGTCCTGTGCAAGAGTTCAGGTCCCCTTTAAACAGCTGTAAAGGTAAAACTTGTGCCACCACATTAAAATACAGAGAGAAATGCACCCTGTGTTTTAAGAGAGAAAAGCCTGACTAATTCCCTCTCATCTGTAAGTAATCACAAGTGTAATTTGATCTCTTAGCTGTATCAGCACAGAAATTCGGCAGTCCTTGGTAGGCACAGCTATTATGTAACGTTAACAGGACGTTTTAATAAGTTGCTCGCTCCCACCGGCGATCCGCACGTGTGCGCGTCGCTCCCGCCGCAGTTTACCGTCGGATCACCGCATTCTGTGATTGGGGAAAAGGACCATCCTCTACCCAATCGCAATGCCTGGAATGAATGGACGTGACCGGAAACAACGGCCGCGTCCATTCATAAAACAGGGAGCCGTCACCGTGTAACCAAATGTAAAACAAAAAAAAAAGTGAACCCTTCCTATTAAATGTTAATGTGTTCCCTAGCGCCATCTTGTGGCCAAAAAGTAAAATTACACATATAGGCACATACATACACATACACTTATACACAATATTATTAAAATTAATAACGTATACTTCCAAAGCCCCCCCCCCCCCCCCCCCCCAAAAAAAAAAAAAAAAAACTTGTAAAAAAAAAATTAATTTAAAAAAAAACATAAATAGTAATTTAGGGATTCAGTTTTTATATTTTATTAGGGAATATTACTATAACTTTACTAGATAGGAGCTTGTAATTATGGACCGGACAAAACAGAAAAATAGCACCTATATTTCCACATAATAGATTGTTGCCATACACTGTGATAGGGACATAATTTAAACGGTTTAATAATCGGGACAACTGGGCAAACAAAATGTGCCGGTTTTAACCACAGGAGAACGTTTAATTTTAAAACTATAATGGCCGAAACCTGAGAAATAATGAATGTTTTCCATTATTTTCTTATTTTTCCCGTTAAAACACATTTAGAATAAAAAAATTCTTAGCAAAATGTACTACCCACAGAAAGCCTAATTGGTGGCGAAAAAAACGAGGTATAGATCATTTTGTTGTGATAAGTAGTAATAAAGTTATTAAGGAATAAATGGGAGGAGCACTGACAGGTGAAACTTGCTCTGGTCCGTTAGGGTAAAAACCACTTGGGGGTGAACTGGTTAAGTTTCTCTTCCTAATAAATGTGTTCTTTTTGCATCACAATGTGTAGGTTTAGACGTGAAAACAGCAGATCAAAGATTAAAAATCTTGAAATTTATTGGAATTTCTTTTAAATCAAAATGGTCATTGTTACAAAAGACAAAACATTAAAAATCTTCTGTATACACAAAATGGAGGATATAACGTATAAGAAACGGTGACATGATTGGTGGCATACATGGGTAATGTAAGCCCTGTATTCCTCCTAATTTCCGAAGAATAGTCCACTATAAATCAGTTTAGGTCATTTAATTCACATTCTACAACAAGCAGGTAGATTGTATCCAATCTGTTAGAACAGAAAACCATGGGGTATAATTGACATTTTACAATGAAAGGGTACCTGAAATAAGCGGAATAAGGAAACTGGCAACCTTATTCCCTTTTATTTATTTTACTGTAATCTGAATGATATATCTGTGCAGCCAGTAGAGCCAGAGCCAAGTCACAAAACTGGTCCTGGTCTGCACACCAATATTGGGTGAGTGATCCAAAATCAGACACGTAATATTTTTAAAACAAAGTCAACAGTGGCTACAGACATGTTTCATTCAGTTACATTGTGCTCTCTTGAGAACTTCATTGGTGAATCATCAGAATGTCTAGTTGTTCCCAAATGCAACCATTAAGAAGCCAAGTAATGGCCACATTCTCTTCTGACGGGTTTCCATAGCAGCAGAAACAGGTAGGGAGGAGGGAGTAAAATTGATGGTGACTGTTTATGCTAACCAGACTAGGAGCTGATCTAACATTTACGGTTACAGAATGATCATGTGGTCTTACTAAGATTACAGAAACTGCTAGATCATACCTTCGTGTCCAGCTATCCACTCAGGTAAATGGTTCCAAAAGATTCGATTCTGCTGCGTTCATTTGGGTGCCAGTGCTTCTGCCACTTCTAGGATTCAATGGCTGCAACCAGTTTTTTGGCCATGGTGTGCTTCATTTGGGTACTGGCACAATAGGCAAAGTTTCGGCTATCAAATTTTCAGCCTAGAGGTGCTTCATTTGGTTGTCTGCAATTGCTTAACAAATACTGAACCACCTGCTATCAAGATTTCAGTTCTTAATGCTTGGAATGGTCATGCAAACTGAATATGAAAGAAAGTTATTTTTTTGGTTGAGATAAGTAATTAGGTTTGAGTGTCATTTTAGGAGGATTAGTATTAGAGAATAAGGTAGAGGGAGGTTAGAGTTATCTGCTAGGTGAAGGTGTTAGGATGGCGGTCTCATAAAACAGGTTGAACTTTAAGAGGGGAGGTTAAATTTAGGTATAATGTTGGGGGGTGTTTAGGGCTGGGTATCAAAAAGGAGTATACATTAACCACTTCAGGACCACAGGTTTATACCCCCTAGTATCCAGGCCATTTTTTACAATTCAGCACCTCACAACTTTAACGGTTTATTGCTCGGTCATACAACTTAGCACCCAAATAAATTTGACCCCCTTTTCTTCTCACAAATAGAGCTTTCTTTTGGTGGTATTTTTTTATTAATGAAAAAAAGCCTATATAAAAAAAATATATATTTTCGCGCCACTCCCCCACCCTCTGCGTGGTGACAGACGTCTGGTACACAGCTGACGTGTGTGCAGCCCAGCCAAGCCATGTCACCCTGACATCATCAGTTGGGCATGTGTACCAGATCAGGCATTGGGAGGGTTGATTTCATTTTAAAGGTAACAAGTAGTCAAACAATGGAGCAGAAACACCAACATCATTGCCAAGAAAAGCAATCACACAGCCAACTGGCACCCATGTGAACAGGTCAAAACCAAATGTACCCAAATAAGCACCTTAATATTTTATTAGAGAGGACAGACATCTAATCCTCTGAAAGGAAATCTCAGCACTGGAGTCCGCAGAAATGACATTTTTGCAGGTGCAGGTGATTTAAACGAACTCTGCCCACATAAAATGAGATATCTGTTTTAGACAGAGCTGAACTAATTATATTAACTGTATCTTTCAAATTCTATCTCCAGAACTTTAAATAAGCTTTAAGCTTTTTCTCCTATTGTGTCATCAGAGTTCGTTCCTGCCACAAACTAAACTATGGTAACTAACTAGAGCTAATAAGGCTAATCAGTGTTCCACAGCTAATCAGGAGGCATCCTAATACCAGGCCACATCTGAATAACTACCACCAGAGTTGTGCAGAGACCCCCAGAGGCAACATACATACCTTGTATTCAAAACAAAACAAGCTGCTCCCAGGTTATACATATGCTCGTTTGTTGATTAGTTAGAGGCTAGGGTCCCTTTCAAAAGAATGAACTCATTGTGGTGGAAGGGTCCAGTACGGAATACTCTGCATGCAAACAGTTTTGGAAGCTAACATCCTCAACTCATTAATTTGGTGCATCTGTTTTCAATGCAGGATGTGTACTCTGCCTATAATTAGGCTCTGCACACCTATGCTGGTAGTCGTTAAGATGCAGCCTGCTTTGCGAAGTGCCGCCTCCTCTCCCTGCTGTTTAATCAAGAGGAAAGTCTGAGGTAGATTTTATAGAGTGATATTAACAAGAAACAAGGTTTACCTACTGCTACAGTCAGGGCCGGATTTAGGCCAAGGCCACCACAGGAGCAAGGGCACCATAGCAGCAGGCTGAATTTATGCAGCATTTGCAATACAGGAAGATCAGGCGAGCGCCTGACCACGGTATTCTGCTGCCAGTGGCCTGTGCAGCGGCCACCTTGCTCTCTGTGCGTTTGCATTGTGGCGGGCAGCTATGGACTTGGGCAGCATTGGAGACAGAGGGGCAAAGGAAGCTTCGGCACTGGAGACGAGCTGAGAAATGAGTGACACGGATGGCTGCTGCAGTGCATCTGGCTACTTATACTGGAGGGGGGGTCATCAGGTTACCTATACTAGAGGGAAGAGGGGTGGGGGTCATCTGGCAACCTATACTGAAGGGGGGCGACTGTTGACAGCGGCCTTGAGTGGTAAAGAGTATAAATCCGGCCCTGGCTACAGTGCCCAGATGTTTACAGTCTTAAAACCCAAATCCAGCTTACTAAGGAACTGGTTTTAACAACAATCACCGTGGTACAGTGGTTTGCAAAAGTATTCGGCCCCCTTGAAGTATTCCACATTTTGTCATATTACTGCCACAAACATGAATCAATTGTATTAGAATTCCATGTGAAAGACCAATACAAAGTAGTGTACACATGAGAAGTGGAACGAAAATCATACATATTCCCAATATTCTCATAGACAACCTCTGAGGCCATCACAGAGCAGCTGTATTTGTACTGACATTAGATTACACACAGGTACACTCTTTGTATTCATTAGCACTCATCAGGCAATGTCTATGGGCAACTGACTGCACTCAGACCAAAGGGGGCTGAATAATTACGCACACACCACTTTGCAGTTATTTATTTGTAAAAAATGTTTGGAATCATGTATGATTTTGGTTCCACGTCTCACTTGTACACCACTTTGTATTGGTCTTACACGTGGAATTCCAATAAAAGTGATTCATGTTTGTGGCAGTAATATGACAAAAATGTGGAAAACTTCAAGGGGGCCAAATACTTTTGCAAGCCACTGTATGTCACAGTTCATATACAGTAGATAATATAGATTTTCTAATGTTTGCTTTATTTACATTCTAGTTACTCTTTTAATCTACAGGCGGTTAGTACTGGACGTAGGTCAAGGTGATATTTCCCCCAATTTCGATCATGTCGATCTGGTTTGCTGGGAGACGATTCACATAGTTGAAAAGCTTTGCGCCATTTGAGTAGACCCCGATGACACTTCCTTCATTCCTGAATTCCATCTGTAACAAAACGTGAATCTTTAGTCATGGCTGTCCTCAGATAAAACCATCCACATTAACTAATATGACCTGTTTTTCTCACCTGAAAATTCTGCCCGGGATAAAATGGCATGTATGAAATTTGTCTCTCCTCAGGACCCCAATTGCCTCTATCCTGGGTGTTCCTCACAATTGTACCTTCATTGAAGCGAGGGTTGACATGTAGGAGGATATTTCTATTTCTGCTGTTTAGCAAGTTCACATGGAACCTAGAAAAAGGAAAACAATCTTCAGCATATACTCGGGGCACCCTCTGTTTACCCCACGAGTCGAGCAGTTGCAGAATCTAGGCTGTTTATGCAGCAGTGTGTCCGAACAGGGACTGTTTGAGCTTTTTATACATTTTTTACTGGGCTGTTGAGCTTTTTTTTAATAAATGGCATCTCACTTTTACGCTATGTAAGCATTTTTATTCGGAGGTCCTGACTGATGGAAATAACTGCCTGGAAGCAGTTAGGTGGCAAAAATAAGTATACAGCAAAAAGGAGTATTCCTAGGATATTGGACTGCATTTACATGCTGAAATTCTGTGGCAGGCGAATGAGCGCTTTATACTCTATCCAGTTATAGTTTTGAAAATGTAGGGTTGCCTGCAGACTGCAATGAAAAGGACATTTTAAACAGCATTCATTTACAAAATAATTTTTTTCAGCCATTATAAGTGTTTGTAGTACATTTTTTTAGCAAGAGTTGAATTCCTCTTTCAGAATACTGAAATTCCTGTAAAAACACAAATGTACCACCATAGCGAGATGTCAATATTTTATTGAAAACACACACATACAGGAAGAGCCTTCCCTTTGAAGAGTGGAGTCAAAGCAAACAAGCAGTTGCCGTGGCCACCGATGCCGCACAAGCTTGGTCCTCCTAACCCAAAACTGCTCCAATAACATCCGTGCTTTCTAACCACACCCACAATGCGGCCATGTGGTCACTATGCATTTCGGGGGATGCCCCCTTCAAGTCACCTCCAAAGCACACTTTGGGCTTGAGTCACTAAACCGTGATAACTCATATCACGGCCGTTTTTGCAAGCATTTTCGCGTTTGCATGCAAATGCAAAAATGAGCGCGGAAACGGCCGTGATATGAGTTATCATGGTTTAGTGAATCAAGCCCTTTCTGTGTGTGGTTAGGAAACACAGAAGTTGGAGAAGTGATTTTGGGTTAGGACCAAGCTTGTGCAGCCCAGCTATTTCCACTCTTCACAAGGTAGGTTCTTCCAGTATGTGTGTGTTTTGAACTACTGACATCTCGCTATGGTGGTGCGTTAGTATTTGTTTTTTGTATTTCTAACACCAAACTAACCATAAATCTCCTCTTTATCACACAACTTTCAGCCAAGTTTAGCAATCTTTTATCAAAGGCACACATACAATACGTGACAGTTGATATTTCCCTCCGCTAGGAGACTGTTAGATGGCGAAACCGCCATCTATTTACCGGTACATAACATGCGATTTGCGGCAGCGCTGTACTGGGGACAGCCGCTGTCCCCCTGGGAGGCACTACAGTGATCTGCTGTCATAGGCTGATGCCTATGACAGCCAATCGCGCTGATTGGCAGGCGGGGGGAGGGATAAAAAAATAAATATAAAATAGTACAATTTATTGTAAAAATAAAGATATAAATATTTCTAAAAAAAAAAAAAACTCTTGGGGGGCGATCACACCCCACCAACAGACAGCTCTGTTGGTGGGCAGAAAGGGGGGGGGGGATCACTTGTGTGCTGAGTTGTACGGCCCTGCAGCGAGCCCTTAAAGCTGCAGTGGCCTAATTTGTAAAAAATTGCCTGGTCACTGGGGGATTTAATACCATGATCCTTAAGTGGTTAATTAAATAACACAATTGAAGGGAAAGAGGTGCCCAAATGTGTATAAAATGTATTTAAACCAAATGAAAAAAACAAAAAGAAACAATGAGATGGCTTTCCTCAATAACGAAATTCTTATTGTATTAAGCACAGGCAACACGTTTTGCGGGTCTAAGCCCGCTTCCTCAGGCCAATCACAGTGCCGATAAAGCAATAAGCCAAAAGCTAGGCTCCCTATGCTATTGGCTTTTTGCTTTATCGGCACTGTGATTGGCCTGAGGAAGCGGGTTTAGACCTGCAAAATGCGTTGCCTATGCTTAATAAAATTCTTCTTCTCTAACAAGAATTTCGTTATTGAGGTAAACCACCTCACTTTTTGTAATTTTATTTGGTTTTAATCCATTTTATGCACACTTGGGTGCCTCTTTCCCTTTATTTGTGCTGTTTTCACCCCACTACATCCCCTTTTGTAGGGGTCCAGACTGAATGCCTGTGGTGTTTCACCACAGAGTGTTACTGTCACTTTTCTACAAGGAGACCAACCACCCCGAGTGGAGTCGGGTTGGTTGTCTCCACCTGCTTCCTGCAGTTGGTTGCCCCTAGCAACCCGCCTTTGTGAGTAGCATTTTTATTCTTGTTTGTTTACAATTCCAACCTTAACGTACTGCACCATTGGGCTCCCATTTTTGTCTCCTGTACTCTTTTTTTTCTTAGGGTGCTGCAACACACCTCCAACCCCGTTTTTTAATAAAATCTAACGTCTACCCTATTATACAAGAATGGGAAGCTTCACACCTGTGCTGTAGATGGTATTGCGGTTGGCTCTTGCAAGCATACCCACTACAGAAGAAAGTATAATGTCAATGGTAACCACAGCAGTAAATAATACCTGCCCTATAGATGGAAAGCCATTGAGGCTTGACACCCTATTTGCTGCCAATCAAAGTGTCATGTCTATAGGTACCAAAACGGTAAATTAATTAAACTTGACGATCAAGGCACTCCTAAACATTACACTTTCATTTGTAGCTGTAAGGTGAGCAAGAACCCTCGTCCAGCCTACAATCTGTGGAACAGGCCATAGGATGTAGTGGCCTTATTTCAATACACAAACTTTCGTTTTTGGATGCAGTGATAAAAGTCAAAACCTAATTCACCACTGTACTATGTTGCCATAGATAGGTGATACATACTGGTTTGTTGGCCAAAATAACTCATGCAAGCAATGGGGTTTTTTGGACACAAACTATTATTTGGGCAGCCAAGAAAAGCAGATACTGAACTTTTGGAAGACCAAAGTATGTTGTTAATGGGCACCTTAATAAAACGTACACATCCATTAAACTACCACATTAGAAGATGTCACATATAATGGCTTTCTAGCTCCCAGTCTGCTAAGAATATCCAGATAAGTCCCTGGTCATACAAGAAGATAAAAATCAACAGAATTAAGCTATACCTGTCTGCTCCATGATGCACAGTTCCCATAATTACAATGTTCCGATTAGCTGTAAACCGTGATGGCAAAGCAGCCTGGAAAGGCATCACCTGAACAGGAAAAAACAAACAAAAACAGTACTTCATAAAACTGCAAGACTAAAACTCACACTTAAGAGGATTCTAGATATAGTTGGATGCTGGTGATGGTAAATGCATGAAATCAGTCCCTATATGTTTCCATTAAGAAGAAGAAGCATGTGATACGTTTGAGAATAGGATTGATAAGTAAGTGTCAGATTGGTCAGATTGCCTTGTCATAATCAAGTGATCATGCGGCACTTTTACACTCTAAAGCTGGCCACTAACGGTCCAATTTCTAGCGAAAAATCGTTCGAGGGATCAGAAACTCTGATCGGATTGGTTGTAAATAATCTCCATTGGTGGACACAATCGATTATGAACGAGTGAAAAAAATGTCGCCCGAATGAATTTTCGTCGAACGAAAATTTGGATTTTCTTGGTGGTCGCGATAGATAGGAAGCAATGATTGGTTAGTTGATGGTGTAGTGAACGATTTTTCGTCCGATCAGAATTTCTGATCGCTCGAATGATTTTTCGCTAGAAATTGGACCGTTAGTGGCCAGCTTAAGAAGGCTGACTTTAGATATGATCATGTGATCCCCATGACCATTTAGTCAGACACAAATCCATTACATGATCTAGTTGATCATATACTGCACCCACAGGAGAAATTATACACAAAAAAATGTTCATCCCCTCAGTAAGCACAATCACCCACTCAGAGGTGCATGGGTTCAAGTGTATCCAGGCTTGTCTTAAAGTGTACCCCAGGCAGTATTAAAAAAAATAAATAGATACTTAATCCAGAGGTTTCCCTATTCTTAGGTAAGGGAGGATCCAGAGGCTTCCCTTTTCTTAGGCAGAGATGGCCCGAACGGTTCGCATGTGAACGCGAATACGCAAACTTCGGTGGTTCGCGATCGAACGCGAACTATATGCGAGTTCAACCCGCCCCCTATACTACATCATTAGGGTCAACTTTGACCCTCTACATCACAGTCAGCAGACGCATGGTAGCCAATAAGGCTACACTCCCTCCTGGAGCCCCCCGCCCCCCCCCCCCCCCCCCTTATAAAAGGCAGGCAGCGTCGGACACTTCACTCACTCGTGTGGCTACAGTAATTAGAGAAGGGAGATATTGCTGCAGAGACATTAGGGAAAGCTTAGTTAGGCTCTTGTTAGGCTTGTTATCTTGCTTCTTGCTGATACTTATTGCTAAAAAGCACCCTTCAACAGCTCTTTTGAGAGCTAATGTTGTTCTTGTGATCTATTTTTTTTTGTGTGCGTGTCCCACAGACACTTGCATATACAGCCCTGTCAGTCAGTCTCAGCTGGCCCTTGGCCCCTTGCTAATTCCTACTGTGCTACTGCAAGGCCCAGCACATTCAGTGACTACTTGTGTGTGTGACAGCTGCACATTTCTAATACCAATCACTGCATACCTGTTCAGTGCACCTACCTACGTGACCGCACACAGTGTTATATACCAGTCTCTGCACCTATACACGGTACCTGTGTGACTGCACACTGTATTAGTCAATTCAGTGCATAGCTTTCACTTCATCCCCCTAATATGGGCAAAACAGGCAGAGGCAAGCCACCCGGCAGGTCTGTTCGAAAGGTCGTGCAGTCGTGATTTCGTGCGGCCCTGGACCAAAATACAGTGTTCAGAAGGCACGTGCCATCAACCCCCAAGATTGTCAGGACGTAGTTGACTATTTAACACACAACACCTCATCTTCTTCAGCTTCCACACGCAACCGTGACATATCTTCCTCCCTCTGCTCTGATTCTGGCACCCCACTTAACACTAAGTCGGCCGCCACCACCAAAGTGCCTTCATTCCAGGGCTCAGCGGTGTGGAGATTTTTTTGTGTGTCTGGCTCTGCCTCAGATGAGAGCAATGCCATCTGTACTCTCTGCCACCAAAAATTGAGCCGTGGAAAGACCAAGACCCGCGTAGCCACAACTTCCTTACAAAGGCACACGATGACAAAGCACAAACTGCAATGGGATGACCACCTGAGGAAAAGCAGCACACAAAAGCAAAGCCACACACCGCAGTGGAAGATACCAGGCCGCAATTATTTCTCAAAAAAGGTGATACCCAAACTGTACTGTGATGTTGAAAGGCAAGTGGTGTCATCTCTAGCACACAGCTTTGGGTCAAGGGTCCATCTGACCATGTGGTCTGCATAGCACGGTCAGGCCTGCCGAAGACTAAGTCAGTCCCCACACAGCATCTCTGCCTGCAGGCTGCTTGACTGCCTTCTTCACCACCACCAACAGGGTCCAGGACTCCAGGCAGATTTTTGAATTTTTAAGACCGCTGCTAGCAGCGGCCACTAACAAAACCAATAACAATTTATTCTGGTGTGTGTACATGCCTGCCTATTTTTTCTGGCTGCACTGCAGCTGCAACAACAAAACAAAAGGCCTGTACATGTGTCAATTCCCCTTCATGATCGTTACCTTGCCGTGGTGAAGGGGCTTGCGTATCACAATGAAGCAAAGACCGCCGGCTATATGAGTGTGTCGGGGGGGCACACCCAAGATAATAAGGTCGTTTCTTCATTGTGGACAGACCAAATTCGATCAGCCGGACACTCAGTCACTGTTGTTCTGTCATTCAGCTACCTCAGCCCGGCGACCATATAGGCTTGAAAACCGCTATCGCCTGCACTCTGGCCATGGTGTGCACCAGTCCAGCACGGCTGTCACTACACAAACAACTGTTTGCGGTGCGTTACACAGTGAGTTTGGTCTTTCAGTGTGAAGCACTAATTACATTCCCTGATTGATGTATACACACGCAAGATGTTTTCAAGCACTTTAGGCCTCCAATTTAGCATGCAATGTGATTTCTGCCCTTAAATTGCTGCTGTACGTCAAATCTGGATTTTTCCCCGGGACTTTTGGCGTGTATCCCACTCCGCCATGCCCCCCTCCAGGTGTTAGACCCCTTGAAACATCTTTTCCATCACTTTTGTGGCCAGCATAAATGTTTCTAGTTTTCAAAGTTCGCCTCCCCATTGAAGTCGGTTCGTGAAAGTTTGCGCGAACCGAACTTTTGCGGAAGTTCGCGTTCGAGGTTCACGAACCGAAAATCGGAGGTTCGAGCCATCTCTAGTTTTCAGTAAAGGAGGGTCCATAGGTGTCCCTCTTCTCAGATAAGGGATGATCCAGAGGCTTCCCTCTTATTAGGTAAGGGAGGTTCCAGAGGTTCCCCTCTTCTTAGGTAAGCATTTATGTGTTGTAGTTTTTTGTTTATTGCAGATTTTAAACACTTCGGTACCAGCAGCTTCTGCCCCTCTAAAGAGAACCCGAGGCGGGGTTCTTCCATCGCAATCCCCATACAGAGGCTGGGTCTGCCTATAGAGCCCAGCCTCGTTTGCTATTTAGTTTCCTCCAAAGCCACCCCCCCCCCCCCCCCGTGCGCTGTCAGACCCCATAAAACACAGCCGCGCTGGCGACATGCAGCGTGTCGCAGCCGGCTGTGTTTATCTCACTAATGTCAGTCTCCGCTCTCCCCCGCCTCCTGAATTGCTCCAGTCCCCGCCCACGTCCCTTCCCTTGCCGCCGATTAGAGGGAAGGGACGCGGACGGGGACCGGAGCGATTCAGGAGGCGGGGGAGCAGCCGAGACTGACGTTAGTGAGGTAAACACAGCCGCATAGCGCGGCTGTGTTTTATGGGGTCTGGCTGAGCGCAGGGGGGTCTTTGGAGGAAACTAACTAGCAACAGAGGCTGGGCTCTATAGACAGACCCAGCCTCTGTATGGGGATTGCGATGGAAAAACCCTGCCTCGGGTTCTCTTTAAGGACCAGAGGCTGCTGGTACAGTAAACCGCCGCTTTCCGGCGAATCGCCGCTAAAATCCAACGGTCATGCCGTTCTGTCCCCGCTGCAGGCTGCTCTCTCTGCCATCTCTATGACAGCAGAGCGCTGTGCGCAGGTCAGGAGCTGCTTTCATTGGCCCCTGACCCTGCCAATCATTGTAAACCAATGGGATTGGCTTACAGTGATTACAGGGCCAGGAGCCAATGAAAGCAGCTCCTGACCGGCTCACAGTGCTCTGCAGTCATAGAGACGGCAGGGCGAGCGAATTACAGCGGGGTGAAAGCGGCAAGATTCACAGTAACGGCGGGGACACGCGGTTAATGTGACATTAACCCTACGTCCAGTCAGGGCCGCAGCGCCACCTGCTGGACGTAGATTCAACCCAAAAAGTTAATCAAGTACACAAGTCTTAACAAAGAATAACACATTATCCCATTATCCCTTTTGTCTGTATTGTTTATACATGAAAGGGGTTTGTATTTTTGCATGGCACTATGTATTATGTTTTTGTACGACAGAAAAGAAAGTGCTAGCACTATTTACATTATTATTAAAGTGGACCCAAATTAAAAATACAAGATTTCAGAAATAAAATCTATTTTCTAAATTATAATAATAAATAGCAGCCTTTTTTCAGCTGCACGATGACAAATATAAAATATTTTACATTTATTGGAGGAACCCCTCCCTTCCTTTCATATTGCCGGGAAAAATCCGGCAAACTGGTGGAATAGGTGGTGTCCAGCAATGGAGGAATTGCTAATGGCTGCCCCCAGTATAACCCTAGTTATGAAAAGAGAAGGGTGAAAAGCATGCACTGAAATGCTCATAGGCTTGAAGGAGTGTTTATTTATCTTTGTATGTGTTACAGTGGTGCAACTACATATTTTTAATAAAAAAAATGTTTGGTTTGGGTCCGCTTTAACTAGTAGACCCAGCCCGTTTAAAAACGGGCTCTAGGTCTACGGCCGCCGCCAGTGCGCATGCGCACACACGCTGCGCACGCAACCGCCGCGCGCCCGCACCCGTCCACCTTGCTCGCCCACACCCGCCCACCTCACTTGCCTGTCCAGCTCCCTGGTCCCAGCTGTGAGTTACTGCGCACATGCGCAGTAACAAAAATCCTGGGACAGAGGGACAAAACTGCTGGACGCAGCGACAGTTAGCTTTTATTAGGTAGGATAATAATAATAATAATAATAAGATACTAGTATAAAATAGACTATAAAGCCTGCCATATGACTGAATAACTAGGAAAACAGCATATTTTATTTTACAATCTCAGGAAACTATAGGAAATTACACAAACCTACCGGATTATGCACAACTGCAGGTCCTTTTTGAGGCTGAAATAGTTAAAAAAATAAAAATATTATAAAGTTCCAAAGTGTAATATTTTAGATGTTTAGTTTACTATGTATGAGATTAAATTGGACACACATTTTTTAGCAATATTCATCATTCTTAGCTGTAATATTTAAATGACACTTACTGTCGCAGCTCCAAACACTGGGGCAGCCATGCTTGGTACCTATAATAAATAAAAATCATATTATGCAACTTGAAGAGTTAAAGAAAAATAGAACAAGTTAATGTTTTGAACAAAATTTTTAGAGTTCTGCCCCACACATGACTTTTACGGTTATGTGCAGATAACTGGCTATGTTATTGGGGCACACAGTTTAGCAAATACTTTCATGGATGGATAGGAGAAATTGGTCTTGGAAGACCATAGAGGTAGGAAAGTTAGTATGTGAAAGCGATTAATTGCTCCACTACCAAGATTTAACCCTTTTTGAAAAGCTGAAAGTCCTGGCTTTGAATTACACCAGGTCCCGTGTCAGTGCAATGCTCCATTGCCAAGTTAAAGGGTTTTGAAGGAGGGGTGTCCCCTGCATCTTGGCTGCACAAAGCGTGATTTCAGAAGTACCGGACAAGCCGGGCACGATGATCAGCAGCATCCCAGGGAGGTCGTCTTCTGTCGCAGGGGTCTCATTACAGAAGACGAAGGAGCAGACAAGCTATACACCCTCCTGACCTCTCTCTATGGGCCCTTTTCCACTTGCAGTCGCTAGCGTTCACGCTGAACGCTAGCGATTGCTGAATCGCAATTACCGGCGATTCCCCCGACGTTCACGGCCGCGATTTTGCTATGCTATGCACTGCATAGCAAAATCGCGGCAAATATAGCTCCGCCGCGCGTTCGCGTTCCCGTAAAAAGCGAATCGCGGTAGTGGAAATGACCTACCGCGATTCCTATGTTAAAAAGCAAACCGTAGCGATTGTTTTTGCGCTGGTGGAAAAGGGCCCTATGTGTTACTGGCCGGCAGGGCTAGGTTGAGGCAGGGGCAAGAGAGGCTCCAGCCTCAGGGCGCATTGTAGGAGGAGGCGCAGGGTTGGGCCGAGGCAGAGGCGAGAGAGGCTCCAGCCTCAGGGCGCAGTGTAGGAGGAGGTGCAGGGCGGGGCCAAGGCAGAGGCGAGAGAGGCTCCAGCCTCAGGGCGCAGTGTAGGAGGGGGCTCACAAATCACGCAGCTATCATTCCCCTATTGTGTTTGTAGCAGAGACTGAGAAATAAGAAAAGGGGATACATGGCAGTGACTGCAAGCCAAATTGCTAGAGACTAAGGTGTTGGGGGCTCTGGGGTGCCTCTTAGTCTAATAGTAATCAGTATGTGACGGCTGGGGTGGGAGGGATGGAGGGGCGCACTTTGGTGTCTCAGCCTTGGATGCTGGAGGACCTTGTCCCGGCTCTGCTGGCCGGGGCTGGAGACTATTAAGAGGAAGGATACACCCTCTTCACCTCTCAAGATGCATAGGACACCCCTCCTTCAAAACTCTTTAACTTGGCAACGGAGCATTACACTGACACGGGACCTGGTGTAATGGAAATCCAGGACTTTCAGCTTTTTAAAAAGGGTTAAATCTTGGTAGTGGAGCAAACAGAACTTAAACAAGGAACTGCCAAACTCTTCAGAATGTACAATACGTAAGTACCCATTAAATTATAATACACAATATAGAAGCTTTGAAAATTTTGTTGGAAAATGCTGCGTGTGTTGAATCCAGACCCAGTATTGGGGAGGAAGGTGCCAGATCATTTTGTTTACTGAAAAGAAAAAAATCTGCAGCAGATGTTTGTTAAAACTTGCAAAGAGGCACCTGTCACCCAAGGCAAATATCTACTGGGCCAAAAAAGTTTTTTTTGCCAAGTAAGTGCCTGTTTCCACTACACACAGATTGGATGCAGAAAAACTGACTGCAATGAATGCCTATGGGAAAATCTGCATTAGGAAAATCACGTTTAGTGGAAACCGGCACATAAGCATTCATTGGAGTCAGTTTTTCTGCATCCAATCTGCGTGTAGTGGAAACAGACCCTAAGGGCTTGATTCAGTAAACGGTGCTAACCTACTTAGCACGCCTAAAGACTTTAGACGTGTTAACCAGGGTGCTAAGTAGGTTAGCACTGTTTCTAAAATGAGATCGCGCGCAAAACCGTGCGCAAAACTTGCATAGATGTGAATGGGCACTTCGCGCGCACTGCGCTGTGCGCACGCAGAACTTTGCGCGCGGATCTTTGCGCGCGATCTGATTTTAACATGCCCAAACTGAGTTAAGGCGTGATAATGGCCTTTTCAGAAGCGTGCTAACAGTTAGCACTGCTTACTGAATCGAACCCCAAGGGTTGTATGCCTCATAAAATTACAAGAAATACAAGCCAAATGACAATAGCATCTAATGTCCAGGGGGAACATTTTAAAATAGTGCAACAGCACATATGTAATTTACCTGGTTAGGTGTGAGTGTGGTATGCAGTGTATAGGAAGGACAAAGAGACATCTCAAAACAAGAATTGCAGAACATATTTGGAATTTACAAAATTGATATCAAAATCACAGTCCTGACATTTCAGTGTTAAGACATCAGTTTTTACAACTGAAAATATTAAGTCATCTGCAGTTCAGAAACTCACCACAAGTTGGCAGGATTGAAAAAAAACAAGGAGATCTCAAGATTAGTGATGGGCCGAACCGTTCGCCTGGCGAACCTCTCTGGGCCTCTTACTACTTCCGGGTCGCAATGACCCGGAGTAGTACGCCTGCGCTGCCCGGCGGAGCGCATCCTAGATCGCGCTCCTGTTGCAGGGCACTCTCTGCGCATGAGCGTGATGTCACTCATGACGTCACACACATGCGCAGAGAGTGCCCGGCAACAGGAGCGCGATCTAGGACGCGCTTCGCTGGGCAGCGCAGGCGTACTACTCCGGGTCAGAGCGACCCGGAAGTAGTAAAACCCCCATGGATTTAGAGATGTTCGCCGGCGAACGGTTCGGGAACCGTTCGCCACATCTCCACTCAAGATAGGACAAATGCCTGGATTTAAGGTTTGAAATCCTTGAAAGCAGCAAGTTTGAATATTAATCTAGGTTCAGGTTGCTTTATTACCAACTATTCGTTAGGCAGGGGTACACACACACACACATACAGTGGTTTGCAAAAGTATTCAGCCCCCGTGAAGTTTTCCACATTTTGTCACATTACTGCCACAAACCTGAATCAATTTTATTGGACTTCCACGTGAAAGACCAATACAAAGTGGTGTACACGTGAGAAGTGGAATGAAAATCATACATGATTCCAAACATTTAAAAAAAAACAAAAAAAACTGCAAAGTGGGGTGTGCGTAATTATTCAGCCCCCTGAGTCAATATTTTGTAGAACCACCTTTTGCTGCATTTACAGCTGCCAGTCTTTTAGGGTATGTCTCTACCAGCTTTGCACATCTAGAGACTGAAATCCTTGCCCAATTTTTCTTTGCAAAACTCTGACCAGCTTCCCTGTCCCTGCTGAAGAGAAGCACTCCCAGAGGGGATGGTGTGTTCAGAGGGATGTGCAGTGTTAGTTATTCCGCCACACATAGCGTTTTGCATTTTGGACAAAAAGTTCCATTTTGGTCTCATCTGACCAGAGCACCTTCTTCCACATGTTTGCTGTGTCCCCCACATGGCTTGTGGCAAACTGCAAACGGGACTTCTTATGCTTTTCTGTCAACAATGGCTTTCTTCTTGCCACTCTTCCATAAAGGCCAACTTTGTACAGTGCACGACTAATAGTTCTTCTATGGGCAGATTACCCCACCTGAGCTGTAGATCTCTGCAGCTCGTCCAGAGTCACCATGGACCTCTTGACTGCATTTCTGATCAGCGCTCTCCTTGTTCGGCCTGTGAGTTTAGATGGACGGCTTTGTCTTGGTAGGCTTACAGTTGTGCCATACTTCTTCCATTTCTGAATGATCACTTGAATAGTGCTCCGTGGGATGTTCAAGGATTTGGAAATCTTTTTGTAGCCTAAGCCTGCATTAAATTTCTCAATAACTTTATCCCTGACCTGTCTGGTGTGTTCTTTGGACTTCATGGTTTTGTTGCTCCCAATATTCTCTTAGACAACCTCTGAGGCCGTCACAGAGCAGCTGTATTTGTACTGACATTAGATTACACACAGGTGCACTCTATTTAGTCATTAGCATTCATCAGGCAATGTCTATGGGCAACTGACTGCACTCAGACCAAAGGGGGCTGAATAACTGTAAAAAAATGTTTGGAATCATGTATGATTTTCGTTCCACTTCTCACGTGTACACCACTTTGTATTGGTCTTTCATGTGGAATTCCAATAAAATTAATTCATGTTTGTGGCAGTAATAGGACAAAATGTGGAAAACTGCAAGGGGGCCGAAGACTTTTTCAAACCACTATATATACTGTATATATATATATATATATAAAAAAACTCCAAGGGGTTGCAGCACACAGCTCTAATTTATTGAGCTCAAACAAAAGTTGTGCTGTGAAACTTTTGTTTGAGCTCAATAAATTAGAGCTGTGTGCTGCAACCTATTGGAGTTTTTGTTTATGATTTCTGGGATCTGGGCACCCCTGGTTGCGTGCACCTTCTGCATCTTGGAGTAAAGTTGTGGAAGCTGCTGACCTCCCACTGGACTATACACACACACACACACACACACACACACACACACACACACACACACACACAGATAGATATTCTAAAAAAAAAAAAAGTGAAAAAAAATTGGACACGCTTATTTAGCAATATTCATCATTCTTTGCTGTAATATTTATATGACACTTACCGTCACAGCTCCAAACACTGGGGCAGCCATGCTTGGTACCTATAATAAATAAAAATCATATTAGGCAAATTGAGGAGTTAAAAAAAAAAATAGAACAGATTAAAGGGACTCAGCCCCCCCCCCCCCCCCCCCCCCCATAGCTGGCGAGGTCCCCTGGCATCCACTTGGTCCCTTTCTTGGTCCCGCTGATGGCTGTGCTGGTCACCATAAGTGTCCTGCACATGCACGGTTAAATCTTTAGAGAATCAAGACGCTTCAGGTGACCGGCTTGATGACGCGCTGGGCGCGTGCACACGTGACTTCAGCCGAAGTCGCCGGATTACTTATATTAGCTTTTTTTTTTTTTGTACTGCTCAGGGTCCCTTTAATGTTTTGAACAAATTTTTAGAGTTCTTCCCCACACATGACAATAGCGGTTATATGCAACAGTCATGTGTGGCTGGCTGTGTTATTGGGGCAGGGTGGCCTCTTGAGCACGTCCCAGTGGCTGCAGTTCTTGAGCGCTTTGAGTCCAACAGGAGAAAAGGGCTATACAAATGTTAGGATTATTATTATTATATTGATTACCTGCTCCTGATATGGGAGAAGGGAAATGCAGAATTTCTGCAAGAATTGGAACAATGCCTGAATACTAATACATTCGGAATAAGATTATAAATATGGAATGGAGCAGGAGAAAGTAAACATTCTAGGATTTGAGATGTTTCCTCTCCAGTTTCCTCCCACATCCCAAAAACATACAGATAAATTAATTGGCTTCCTCCCTAAAATTGCCCCTTGACTATGATGGACATATCACAATGGTAGGGATTAGATTCTGAGCTCCTCTAAGGCTGGATTAAACAGTGGTCTGTTGCATAATGCACAAGTGATAATGAGTTTGAACTGCAATAGAGACTGGACATAGACTTTAAAGATACTCGAGGTGACATGTGACATGATGAGATAGACATGTGTATGTACAGTGCCTAGCACACAAATAACTATGCTATGTTCCTTTTTTTCTTTCTCTGCCTGAAAAAGTTAACCATCAGGTATGTAAGTGGCACTTCCTGTCTGAGTCAGGACTGAGTCAGACTACAGTATGACCCTCACTGATAAAAAATTCCCACTATAAAACACTTTCATGTCAGTAAATGGCTTCTGAGAGCAGGAAAGAGATAAAAAGGGTCAATAATTCATAGATTTAGCTCTGGCATATTTCAATGAATGTGTCATATAGCAAAAACAATAAAACAGTAAACACTTTAAATATAAAATAAAACTGTGGAATATCTTAAAAAGTCATTTTTAGGAGAAGCGGGATAGAAACAATTGTTTATTTCATTAGTTTATTTTCACCTCGAGTGTCCTTTAATACAAAGCCTGCATGCAGCCAGTTATAATAACGCAATTCGTTACAATGCAGTACTTTGTACAGACCCGCAGAATCGTATGGACAGTCAGATGACATGCAGAATTATTCTGCAACACAACTGGGCACTGTGAACTAGCCCAAATAACTCACCACAAGGTGGCGGTATTGAAAAAAAATTAAGGTCTCTAGCGGAGCAGGTGGTTTCGCTGGGTGCCGAAACTAGGTGCCTCATACCAATGTTATGCTGCGTGGAGCACTTAAGAGTAATTCGGGGCTCCGGTGATCGCTGGACTCCGAATTACATCTCCCTCCGAGTTGCAACAACTCAGAGGGGGAATAGTATTTAAGGCCGGTGGTGAGTTCAGCTGCAGCAGAAATAGCCATCATTACATATACACATATTTTTTCACTATGGTAGTTATATATGTGGTCACACATTAAATAGATGTCTACTTGATATATGTTTTAGTCTAGTTATGGAATGAGTAAAAAAAAAAGCAGAATCGATTGGGGTTTACGTGGCTTTTACAATATAGACACGCTGAATGAATGCAGTTGGTGGGGTGGTTATAGGCTATAGATTTAATGTTACTAGGTATCACAGGAGAGGGTGTATGATGG
The DNA here is from genome assembly GCF_040937935.1 of Hyperolius riggenbachi. Classification (NCBI taxonomy): domain Eukaryota; kingdom Metazoa; phylum Chordata; class Amphibia; order Anura; family Hyperoliidae; genus Hyperolius; species Hyperolius riggenbachi. The sequence continues at coordinate 88,555,566 of NC_090653.1, read as the reverse complement.
TTGGTACAGGTGTGGTGATGGTAGTGACCTGTTACAGAGGCATTTTCTGAGGTATTTCTAGATTGAAACATGGTCTGAAGGAGGTGGGAGCATGAGAAGTCCAGACGACCCACCAATTTAAATTTTGTCTGCTGGTCCATATTGATTAGCAGTTAAAGAGACTCTAACAAAATTTTCAGCCTTATTTCTTCTATCCTATAAGTTCCTATACTTGTTCTAATGTGGTCTGGATTACTGCAGCCTTTTCTAGTTGCAGTCACTGTAATATCTCTGTTATATAATCTAATCTTCTTTCCTTTGTCGGCTCAGGCAGGAATGTGCTGCTCTGCTGTGATAGGGAAAAGCTATGCACACCCCCCTCCACGCCCCCTGCAGGCACTGTATGCTGCGTGTATGACTCAGACAGAGCTTCTCTGAGCCTGTCACATTCTGGTTAGCAGCCATGTTTTTGGTTTGTAAACACTGCCTAAAACTGGCAATTACAAGCCAGGATCACAGCAGGGAGTGGCAGAAACAGCAAAGAGGGGCCCAGGAGAACATAATGAATAGAATGGAATGCTTTTTATAATAGTGGACTCCAAGATGGTTCGGGAAGCCTAGGGGCTATCCAGGTGCTTCCGTCTCCCTCCCTTACAAGTTTACTTTAAATATATGAAGAGAAAATTCTCTGGCTTCATTTTTTATGAAAAATTTCCAAATGTTGCTCTGCAATGTGTCTTTCAGTATGAAGATCATTGCACAATGGTGAGCCTCAACAGGGGTTTTTATATAACGATCTTCTGCCACTTTACCTCATACCAAAGCTAGCCTGCAGCATCCTAATGTTGGTTTCCCAGTGTTGTGCCACCTTTGTGGTCTCCTCCAGTGGCATTATGTACTCATTTTAGCCTGGTAGTAACTAATCATGCAGCAGAGATTCCCTAATTTTAATTGGATGGGTTATAAGCCAATCAGGGCTGCTCTTTGTGACTCCACGTGGCTTTAATTAGCTTGCTTGGTCACCAGCTCTGGCTATTGTTGCAGATTGTATCACTAATTTAACTATTAGGAAGCCATGTAAGGACATCGTGCATCAAAAAGGGATTTGACAGGACTATTTTATAAACATTTTGGTGAAACAAAAAGACTGTTTTCACTGTAAAATTGTTTTGGTATGAAAAGTTGGTTGAACCTAATTACTACAGAACAGTGATAATGAAAGCTTTCTTTACTCTTATCCTGTTCCTCTTCAGTGTTTTCAGCAAAGCACAGATGACTCACCATAGGTGATGGGTAGGCTGATGGATAGACTGATGGAATCTAAAAGTGACAAAATAGAAGAGATTCAGGATATTACAGTGAAACAAGTTATCATTCATTATCAAGGAAGGAAGGGAGCAAGATGGGAGTCATGAAAAAAGGGACAGAGTCCACTTGCTTAAGGCTGCATTTCCACTTGTGTGGTGCGAATCGCCGCGGTAAAAATTCGCATGCGGATGCGAATTTCGCATGGATGACGATTTATGCGAATTTAACCATGGCAGTGCTGGTGTGCTTTTCCATTGTTTCTATGCGAATTCGCATGAAAATTCGCATGCCCAAACCTCATGCGAATTTCCTATTAAATACATTGTATGCGATTCGCATAGCGGTATGCGAATTCTGATGGCTCTGCCATGAGAATTTTTTCTGCACAGAAAAACGCAAAGGAATCCTGACAAGTGGAAACAGTCCCATTCACTTGTATTGCTATGCGAATTTTCATGTGAAAAACGCATGCGAATTCGCTATAGTGGAAATGAGCCCTTACTCTCCTCCACATCCACCCAGTTTCTGCACACCATTTGCCATGCTTCTCATCACTTTTGTCACACCCATCCCACTTTGGCCTCAGTAGAGCCCATTTGTAAAGAGGAGCACTTTAGCTGAAGCAGTAAAACGGCGTAGTATACAGAGTTTCTTAGGGGTAAACAGAGGCCGGGGGCCCCCAACAAAATTAATTGCGCCCCCTCCCCCCCCCCCCGTAATGGCCAGACAATCTGTTCTCCCGCATAGTGGCCAGCTGTTCCACTCCTCCCCCCCCCCCATGCAAAGTAAGCGCTGGGAGCCCTGTTATATTGACCTAGTCCACACTGCACTCTATGCTGCCACCCTGAGGCTCCTGATTATGAGACCTGCATCAGGAGTCTCAGGATGTCAGCATGCAGTGCGTGGATGCCAGAAGGAGGAGAAGACCTAATACAGTGTAGACTAGGTAAATATAACAGTGCTAGTCTGTGCTTTCTGTGCACAAGAAGGAAGAGAGGAGGAGCGGGCCTCTATAGCCCCCGGGCTCCTCTTGGTCGCTATTGTGATGCCTCTGAAGATTCTGCCCGACAAGGGGTAGTGACACCACACCCACACGACAAGGGGCAGTGACACCACGCCCACAAGACAAGGGGGAGTGACACCACACACACCCACATGACAAGGGGCAGTGACACCACACCCACATGACAAGGGACAGTGACACCACACCCACACGACAAGGGGTAGTGACACCACACCCACACGACAAGGGGCAGTGACACCACTCCCACACGACAAGGGGCAGTGACACCACACCCACATGACAAGGGGCAGTGACACCACACCCACACGACAAGGGGCAGTGACACCACACCCACACGACAAGGGGCAGTGACACCACACCCACATGACAAGGGGCAGTGACACAACATACACAAGATAAGAGGCAGTGACACCACACCCACATGACAAGGAGCAGTGACACCACACACACACACATGACAAGGGGCAGTGACACCCCACCCACATGACAAGGGGCAGTGACACCACACCCAAATGACAAGGAGCAGTGACACTACATACACAAGATAAGAGGCAGTGACACCACACTCACATGACAAGGGGCAGTGACACCACACCCACATGACAAGGGTCAGTGTCACCACACCCACATGACAAGGAGCAGTGACACTACATACACAAGATAAGAGGCAGTGACACCACACCCACATGACAAGAGGCAGTGACACCACACCCACATGACAAGGGGCAGTGACACCACACCCACATGACAAGGGGCAGTGACACCACACCCACATGACAAGGGGCAGTGACACCACACCCACATGACAAGGGGCAGTGACACCACACCCACATAAAAAAGGGGCAGTAACACTACATACACAAGATAAGAAGCAGTGACACCACACCCACATGACAAGGGGCAGTGACACCACACCCACACGACAAGGGGCAGTGACACCACACCCACATGACAAGGGGAGTGACACCACACCCACACGACAAAGGGGAGTGACACCACACACATACTTCCAAAAGATACTAAAACCTACACCAGCAAATTGCAGTGCAACATCTGTATTTGGTACAACCCTTTAAACAACATAAAAGTAATACTGAGATCAGTGAGGAGAGAATAGAGCAAAGATGATTGCTTCTATACAAAAAAGATACTTACTGGACTTGGAGTGTATGGGGGCGGTGCTGGTGACATCTGTGCCTAATATTATGAAGACTGGACATTAGTTTTATAAATAGAAAGCTAACAAATAAATACACTTCATTTATTCAATGTATTAATTCAGTGACACATTTTTTTTTCATTTTAGCCAATACAGTTACCTAAGGCATTTGTGTAAAGCAGGCCATACACATACATTTTTACGATTCGAGCACCGATATCTGCAACACATCAAGATGCAACTATCATAATTTCAATCGATTTGCAGCAAAAATCGATCTAAATTAAGATTAGATGGTAGCTATCGGTCAGTTGGATGCGGTAGAGGAGCCCATAGCACTGCATTGTATCGAACAGTGCAATGCTGCAGTTCAATAGATTTTCAATATATTTCATGGTGAAATCTACTGAAAATCTGTGTGTGTATGGGGAGAATCAAGCCCTCTCTGATCAGATTCAGATCAAAGAAAAATCGATCATTTTTCCAAATTGGCCAAAAATCTATGCATGTATGGCCACCTTAAAGGATACCCGAGGTGACATGTGACATGATGAGATAGACATGTATGTACAGTGCCCAGCACACAAATAACTATGCTGTGTTCCTTTTTTTCTCTCTCTGCCTGAAAGAGTAAAGCCCCATCTAGACGGAGCGATCCAGCGGCTCGATTAGCCGCCGGATCGACTCTTCCGCATCCCCGCGCGTACCCACCGCGTCCCCGCTTGTCCGCGCGTGCGTCGGATTCGATACCCGCTCGTCCTCGCCGGCGCCGCTTATCTTCCGCTCGATTCCCCGCTATTGTCCGCTCGCGGGGGTCGAGCGGGGAATCGCCCACGGCGAGATCAGTCCTGTCGGATCTTATCAACCGAGCCTCATCCCAGCTTTAAATATGAGGTATGTAAGTGGCTGAATCAGTCCTGTTACTACAGCGTGACCCTCACTGATAAGATAATAGTCTAATAATAATCTGAACATTTGTATAGTGCTTTTCTTCTGTTGGACTCAAAGCGCTCAAGAGCTGCAGCCACTGGGACGCGCTTTAGAGGCCACCCTGCAGTGTAAGGGAACCTTGCCTTGAACTCCTTACTGAATAGGTATTGACCCTAGCCAGGATTCAAACCCTGGTCTCCCATGTCAAAGGCGGTGCCTTTAACCAGTACAAGATATTCCACTTATACAACACTTTCCTAGCTGAAAATGGCTTCTGCAAGCAGGAAAAAGATAAAAAGTGTCATTTGTTCATAGATTTTAGCTCTGGGATACTTCAATGAATGTGTCATTGAGCAAAAACAATAAACATAAAATAAAACTGTGTTATATCTTAAAAAGTAATTTTTAGGAGACGGAAGATAGATAAAATAGTTTACTTCATTAGTTTATTTTCGCCTCGGGTGTCCTTTAAGCTGCCACCTTACATAATTATATTATTTGGGTTCAAAAAAACATGTCTTTTAAGTTCAACCAATAATATAAAATGAGACTAGAAAATAAAAAACTGAGAAAAGAAGGAAAAAAGTATTCTGCAACCTTAGAAACCTTGGCTGATTGAATGGGAGGTGAAAAACCCTAGATATGTAAGAACCTATTTGCTGTAATGGGAAAAAAAATCATTCTTGACATTAAACGCCAAGTTTCAGACAAAAATCAGATAAACCCCTGGATTGTGAATGTTTGTTATGGTCACTTCTTTTTGGAATAGACACTTTCATATATACACTAGTGACCAAAGCCTGTTTAAAAACGGGCTCTAGGTCTGTTCCCGCCCCCACACATCACCGCATGCGCACCCACCCGCTGTGTGTACCTGCCCGCCGCGCACGCACGCACACACACGCCCGGCCCTCTGGCCCATCCTGCTCCTTTCCCAGGCTGTCCATGCAGCACACGCGCAGTAGCGCAAACGCACCGACACACACACACACAGGGACAGGAAGCAGAGACACTTAGGTATTATTATATAGGAGAATTAGTAGACCTAAGCCCGTTTAAAAATGAGCACTAGGCCTGTCACTGCCGCATGTCAGTGTGCATGCTGCCACACGCACACACACCCGCCCATCCTCCTGGTCTTGTCCTCCCCCTCCCTGTCGCAACGGCTGTCCGTGCACATGCATAGTAGCGCAAAGGAACGGACCCAGGACAAAGGAGGATGCAGGGACACTGGCATATTATTATATAGGACTAGTAGACCCAAACCCATTTAAAAACGGGCTCTATGTCCGTTTTTTAACTCTGCCACCGCCGCATATCAGTGCGCATGTGCACGCCCCCACCCGTCGCGCGCACTTCCCACACACGCGCACCCACCGCTAGTGTGCGTGCGCACCTGCCGCTCGTGCGCGTGCCAGTCCGCCCGCACACACACCCGCCCGGCTCACTGGCCCCGTCCTCCTGTCCCAACAGCTGTCTGGGAAAAGCACGGACCCAAGGTCACAGGGACAGGAGTAAGCAGGGACAGTTAGGTTTTATTAGTAAGGATAACGCTGATTGCATGTCTGGTACTTACAGGTGATGGGTGAAAAGTGACACAGTTCAGGTTGACATCACCAGTAACTTGAATAGACTGGATGGTCTGGTAAGAGACGCGGTGGCGATATTCTAAAAGGAATTGCCCATTCACTGTGACCTGAAAGAATAAGAAAATATGTTTGAAAATAATCCCCAAAATACATTTTTTTTTTAACAGGTACATTTTTATCCCAAAATACATTTTTAAACCATTTTTACAGATTTACAGATAATCAGTCTCTGATTGGTTGGTCACAATCACGTGATCATGCGTGAGAATGGGGGAAAGATAAATGAACCCCATCCCATGTAACAAGTAACCATATAGTATACATACCTGAAAAGCATGTCCGAGAACAACAATAGATATATCAAAAAATGTATTCTTCTGGAAGGGCATGTGCTTTTTCCTCTCCTCAGATCCCCAGGTGCCACACTGCATGGTGTTGCACACAATGACGTTGCCATCATCGAACCGAGGGTTGAAGTGAAATGCAATGTCATTGTTATAGGACAGAAAGTTTACAGCGAACCTGCAAGACAGAAGCCATTGTTACCAACCACATCATGAGAAGGAAGCAGACAAAGGGTCTTTGTATTTATCAAAGAAGACTTGTGAAGGAAGGAATTCTGGACCAGGATGCTCCAGACCGAAAATGATCTGAGGGTAGGAACACACTAGGTAGTGTGTGAAAGTTAGCCTTTTGCTGCATATGATTTTGTGCATTTTAAGTGAGTTTTGCGTGCGTTTTCAGTTTGTTTACATTTCGCGTTTTTGTTCCGCACATGTGTTTTTCTTGCATTTTGTGTGCGTTTTAATGAATTTGTAGTTCACATATATAAATCGCCTATGCGTTTGTAGGCGTTTTTGATATGCATTTTATGCTAATCACTAGGAAGTAAACAGGAAGCAGAGACACGTCATAAAATTTTTTTGTTTTTTAAACGCATAAAAAACACACTAAAACGCAATACCTCTGCATCACCATTGACATTCATCATGTGCGTTTTAAAAAAAATATGCAGAAAGTCCTGCGTTTTAAAAAACGCACATTGCAGAACGCAAACATATGCGTTTTTCCATACAGCCCATTGAATTGCGTTATGTGCGTTTTGCTCAAAGCTAGCGTTTCTGCCTAGTGTGTACCTACCCTGAGAATTCCTGCTAATCAGAACTAGGGATGTTCAAAGAGATGCAAATTCTTCTGAGTTGATGCAAATTTATATATATGCAGCTTCTAGATGGACCAATCAATTTAAACATGGGTTTAAACTGATTGGTTCATTTTCAAACTGCATATATCTGCATAAAAATTTGCATAAACTTGGAAGAATTTGCATCTCTCTGATTATCCCTAATCAGAACTGGATTCATTCACATTTGCATGTGATGTGCGGGTTTGCATATTTTACCAACATCATATGTAGGTAGAAAAAAGCAAAGTCTTGTAAAAGTAAAACCTTTTAATGGCTAACTGATAAAGTTAAACAATGCAAGCTTTCTGGGATCTAGTCCCCTTCTTCAGGCATATTTCCAGATGTTAGCTGTAGTAAAACACTGATGCAGGTAAACAGCAAACACGAAGATGGCAGTTGTGCTGGTTGCTGTTTAGCAGTTAGATGTCAGGTGATCAGCAGGCTGGAGCCCGTGAGCTCATGCAAGCAAACATGAAATCTAGCAGGTTTCTGAAGATCATGAAGCCAAGTCAATCATGTTACATAAGGACCCTTCTGTTAATGTCTTGAACATTTTCATAAATTTGTACTCAGAAATCTTTCTTGCTTGTTCATTTTTGAAGTTACCATTAAGAATAAGTACTTTGAGATCTTGCATGCTGTGTCCTAGTTCACAGAAGTGTTGGCCCACTGGTGTGTCCATTTTACCCTCATTAATTTTAAAGCGGTGATGGTTCATTGTTGTGCGCAGTTTTTTACAGATCATCCTTGCACGTTACGTCCATAGTGTCACCGCCTAACTCAGACATATGAGGTAGTGTAACTTGCTTAGCGCCTTCATCTGGTTGTAACAATAATGGCTGTGAATCAGTTAATTCTCCACCAATTAACTCCTGCGAAGTGTCAAATGCAGCAGCTGTGGTGCTTGTATTAGCGCTGGTGGCTGCGGAAGATGAGGTGTTCTGTGTTAAATAGTCAACCACGTCCTAACAATCTTGGGAGTTGATGGGACGTGCCTTCTTCTGAGCACTGTACTTTGGGCCAGTGCCGCACGAAATCACATCAACCTGACCTCACACAGACCTGCCGGGTGGCCTTCCTCTGGGTCTGCCTCTACCTCTGCCTCTACCTGTTTTGTCCGTTTTGTCCATATCGGGGGGGGATGAAGTGAAAGGTATGCACTGACTAGACTAATACAGTCTAGTACAGTCACACAGGTGCAGTTAACAGGTATGCACGGAGTGGTATATAACACTGCGTGCACTCACGTAGGTATGCAGTGATGGGTATTACAATGTGCACCTGTCAATCACACACAGACAGGTACCGGACAGGCACAGTGACACTGCGTGCGCTCACGTAGGTGGGTGGGTGCACAGTGAACAACAGGTAGGTATATGCAGTGGGTATTACAATGTGCACCTGTCACACACAGACAGGTACCGGACAGGCACAGTGACACTGCGTGCGCTCACGTAGGTGGGTGGGTGCACAGTGAACAACAGGTAGGTATATGCAGTGGGTATTACAATGTGCACCTGTCACACACAGACAGGTACCGGACAGGCACAGTGACACTGCGTGCGCTCACGTAGGTGGGTGGGTGCACAGTGAACAACAGGTAGGTATATGCAGTGGGTATTACAATGTGCACCTGTCACACTGTAGTAGTCACTGAATGTGCTGGGCCTGGCAGTGGCACACACACAGTATAAATTATCAAGGCTGTCTATGCAACACAAATGTCAGTGGGAAACACACACGCTTTTTTAGCAATAAGAATTAGTAAGGAGCAAGCTAACAAGCCTACAAAAACCTAACTAATCTTTCCCTATGAGAGTCTGCAGCAGCTTAATCTTCTCTAATTACTGCAAGCACACGAGTGAGTAAAATGGCTGACGCTGCCTGCCTTTTATAAGGGGGGGAGTGGCTCCAGGAGGGAGTGTAGCCTGATTGGCTACAATGTGCCTGCTGACTGTGATGTAGATGGTCAACGTTCACCCTCATGATTAACTATGGGGGCAAATCAAACTTCCGGTAAAGTTTGCGGTTCTCCACGATTACGAACCCCGGAAGTTCGCCTGGAACCATTCACCGGCGAACCGTTCGGGCCATCTCTACTCTTTATGATACAGGCATCAGAATTCTTCCCTTTTAGTGCTCAGCCACACTATAAGTGCTTGTCTAAAACCTCGGGGCTCATTCAAACTACAAGAGCTTTTCTAAGCGCTTAGTGATTTTAAAAGCTTTTGCTAATGTTATCCTATGTGGAGCGATGTGATTTTGTAAAAATCCCCCATAGCAGTGCATTAGCAAGAGCTTTTCAAAATTACTAGCGCTTAAAAAGCTCTTGTAGTGTGAACAAGCCCTTACCCATTCTGTCCTCACTCACCCAAGAACCTGTTTACCCACAAGGCACTCAAGGCAGCTGCCTAGGACCTTGCAAGAACAACTCACCAGAATAACTCACCTCTTAGCATGGCTGTGGACCTGTCCTTGCATAGTCACTCTCTTTCCATCTATTATGCCCCCGAGAATAGCACTCTGGAAAGGGACAACCTGCAAGCAAAGGGTACAAAAGAGAATGCTATCAATTATTATTATACCATTATTAATAATATAGTACCAACATCTTTCACAGCACTGTACGGAGTATATTGTCTTGTCACTTAACTGACCCTCAGAGGGCCTCACAATCAAGTCCCCACCATAATCATATATCTATGTATGTATCTCATAGTGTATGTATCATTGTCTAGGGCCAATTGAGGGAGAAGCCAATTAACTTACCTGTATTTTTTGGGGATATGGGAGGAAACCAGAGTCCCCATAGTAAACCCACACAGACATGGAGTACGTACAAACTCTGTGCAGTTGGTGGTCCTTGGCTGGGATTCAAAGCAAGGACCCAGCATTGCAAGGCAAAAGAGCTAACCGATACACCACCATGCTGCCCATTTGGTATGCAAAAAAAATTGTGGAGATCATGAAAAAAAAATATTTTCGCTGAAATAACTCTTCTTCTGATATTGTTCCATCACTTATTTCCCATAGCTACATTGCAATAAACTCAGGGATCTTCCTATACATCAAAAATTGGCTACTGTGAAGAGCACCTCCCAATTCTTGGAGTCAGTTTTCCATGAACAAGCTTTCCATGACCCCACCACCCAAGGTTGCCAGCTTCTGAAAGCTATTAGCCATCCTTAAAAATGAGTTGTTGCATGTTAATTCAATTAAGACTTGAGTATTCATTTGGCAAGTATCCCATGCAGTATACTGTTTTACTGTTAGAGAGACAGCTTGAGATGAGGTTTTACTTCAGGATACTTTAGTGCTGGGAAAAAGGGTCATTACTCCTGCTTTGTTCTACAGCTTAAAAGACAGTGAGTCGGATCAGGGCCGGGCCGCTCATAAGGTGGGGTGAGGAAGGTTCCTCAGGCGGCAAAGTCAGGAGGGGGAGGCCGAGCTGGAGGGGTAGCAGCCAGGAAGGGGGTATTGTGCACAGTGGCGAGGAGTGGTGTCGGACCCCCCCTCCCTCACCTGAATCCCCCGATCTCCGCTCCCCCTCCAGCTATTTATTGCAGCACAGTAGTATAATCAGGCATAGGCAGCGGGTGGGGATGACTCACCTCTTCCGTGTTACAGCGTGCATTCCACTCTCGTCACTTCCTGCAGTGGACAGCATTGCAGGAAGTGACGAGAGTGGAACACACTGGAACATGGAACATGCTGTCTGTGCCTGATTATACTACGGTGCTGCAATTAAAAACTGGAGGGGGAGCGCAGATCAGGGGACTCAGGTGTGGGAGGTAGGGTCCGACCCCCTTCCCCACCACTGTGCCCAATACCCCCTTGCTGCCTGCTATCCCCTCCAGGCTGCCATCTATTATGGGGTGGTTATTATTCTGGGGGGGGGGAGGGCCGGCAGCATCTCACAAGTTTGCCTCAGGCGGCAAAAAGTCTAGAACAGGCCCTGAGCCCAATCCAATTCACTTTTTTTTTAAAGTTTTCTCCTCGGTCAAATTTTCACATTTTATCAATAAAATGCACTTTAAGCCATCAGCAAGCAAGAAATAACGTTGATTGTACTTTTTCACCTAATTTTTTAGTATTATTTCAATTGCAGAGTGCTAAAAAGTTGTTTTAAACAGAAGATGAAAAATCTCGTAGAAGAAAATGGCAATTGCAGGGACCATTATACAATTAAAAGAAACCTGAGATCTTCACTATCGTTGTATTTATACTTACCCAGGGCTTCCTCCAGCGCCATGAGAGGTGTGTGGGCTCCCTCGCCATCATCTCCAGCTGCTCCATTGCCCAGTTATCGCAGCAAGTAATACGGCAGGACACACTCTTCTGCGCATGCGCGGCTCGGCCACACGCATGTACACACACACCCGCCACACTCCCGCAGCGCTCCCGGGTGCATGATTAGCCATGACTGGCCAGATTACCAGTCACAGGGCAACAGAGAGGACTGAGGGAGCCGACGCACCTCATGGGGCTGGAGGAAGCCCAGGTGAGTATAAATAGTGAAGATCTCAGGTACATTTTAACTTTTTCTCCTGAGTTTTCTCCTAGGTGATATTTTTACACCTTGTCAAATGTTAATATTGAAACCACCAGAAAGCAAGAAAATACTCACAATAATTTTGATAGTACTTTTTGGGCTGGTGCACACCAAGAGCGCTTCTGAGCGCTTTTTAAAACGCTTGTGCTTCAAAAAGCGCTGGGCTAATGTATTTGAATGGGATGGTGCACATCAGAGCGATGTGCTTTTTTCCCAAGCGCAAAAGCGGGTCCTGCAGCATTTTTGCTGATTTCTGAGGCAATTCAGTCTCAATGTTAAGTATAGGAAAGTGGAAAATCTCTCTGCTAAGCACTAGATCAGAGCGATTTTTCAAGCGTTTTTGTTACAGAAGCTGTTCAGTTACAGCTCCAAACATCGCTAGGCATGTTTAGAAAATCGTTCTGCACATGTAGAATCGCCTTTAAAAAAAGCGTTTGCGATTACGCTAGCGCTTTTTGGTGTGCACTGGGCCTTTCACATATTTCTTGATACTTTTTCAGTTGCAAATTGCTGACAAGATATTTTAAAGAGAAGATGAAAAATGATCTGCTTGGAGAAAACTCAGGAGAAAATGGTAATCGCATATGGGCCAGAGTGTGGAGTCTAAACTGCAACTGTGACAGTCTGATGCAGTGCTATAAATAAATCTATAAAACTGAAACTAAAAATATGAGACTCTTTTCTTTGCTACTAATGATGTATTTATTATCCGTACAACACATACAATTCATCGGCCCATATGCAATTCGCTTTATCTCCTTAATTTTCTCCTAGGGTATATTCTAAAAAAAATGCTTTTTAACCACCCTGGCGTTCTATTAAGATCGCCAGGGCAGCTGCATGAGGGTTTTTTTTAAATAAAAAAAAAACTATTTCATGCAGCCAACTGAAAGTTGGCTGCATGAAAGCCCACTAGATGGCGCTCCGGAGGCGTTCTTCTGATCGCCTCCGGCGGCCAAAAGTAACACGGAAGGCCGCAATGAGCAGCCTTCCGTGTTTGGCTTCTCCTGTCGCCATGGCGACGAGCGGAGTGACGTCATGGACGTCATCCGATGTCCTGACGTCAGCCGCCTCCGATCCAGCCCTTAGCGCTGGCCGGAACTATTTGTTCCGGCTGCGCAGGGCTCAGGCGGCTGGGGGGACCCTCTTTCGTCGCTGCTCGCGGCGGATCGCCGCAGAGCGGCGGCGATCGAGCAGCACACACGGCTGGCAAAGTGCCGGCTGCGTGTGCTGCTCTTTATTTGATCAAAATCGGCCCAGCAGGACCCAATTGCACGCATTTTCTAAATGGATGCAAATTGAAAAACTTTGGTTAGCCCCTGTTCATCCGTGTTCTCTCCTTTGGTCATCAAGACTCCCTGACACGGTCAACCCTCTCCTCCATACCATGCATTTTACCAAGAATATTTGGCATTACTGCTCATCAAAGTTTCCCCTTACTACTAACCCCTCGTCCTTAGTTAATGTAATTTTTAATCCATTGATCCCTAATAGCTCATCATCTTTAGTAGTTAAGGGTTGGTCAGATGGCAATATCTTTCAACTTAGGCATCTTCTAGATCCCATTTCAAAAACATTTGTTTCTGCAGACCAGCTCTCCCAACGGGTCAATTTAACTCCGGCCCTACGCTTCAATTTTCATCAAATCAAACATTATGCTAAATCCTTAGGAAATTCAGACTTTACCTCCTCACCTACCCCGTTTTAAAGTCTATGCAATAATGGCCCGACGCAGACACACTTAATTTCCTCTATTTATAAAATTCTCTGTGCTTTCCCAGCAGACACTTTACCTTCCCACAGGTACATGGAATATTGGTCTCGGGCCCTCTCTATGGATATCACAGCTCCAATGTGGTCCAAGATCTGGCAGTCTATCGCTAAATCCACGCAATGCTCAATCCACAAAGAAAACCATTATAAAATTATTTTGCTCTGGTACAGGACTCCAGAGAAATTACACCGTTGGTTCCCAAATACCTCACCAACTTGTTGGAGGTGTAAGGACAAGGTGGGTTCGCTGATGCATATCTTTTGGGACTGTCCTCTAATTAAACCTTTTTGGGAGACTGTTTCATTACTCATTTCAGAAGTTTTTGAAACCCATGTAGACCTGCATCCGCTTAACGCACTTCTAGGCCTTCCTGTTAAGAATCTCCCTCGTAAGCGGTGGAAGCTTATGTTACATATATTATCTGCAGCAAAGAGGTTAATTGCCCAATTTTGGAAATCCACAACGATTCCTAGTAAAACAATATTAATAGATAAGATTAATGATGTTAGGAGATTGGAAGATCTAACGGCCAGAAGCCATGATAATATCGAGGCACATGGCGAGCTGTGGGGTCCATGGGAGGACCGGGATATGACATTGTGGCTCCAGTCACGTAATCGTAAGCCCCCATAATTTTTTTTTGTTTATGGAATACCTTTTGATTAGCTTGGATGGTTTGGGATGTGTTCACTATGATATTTTGGTATCTGTTGGTTTGTGTTAGTAATTTAACTATTTGGTCGGTTATAAGTCTGTGTTGTTTGTTTTTGTCTGTTTTTTCCTAATATGGAAGTGCTGCCATATTTACATCTTATTTTATGTTCATCATTATACATGGATTAGCGAGCCTATTGGATCTACAGGGTGAACTATGCCACTATGGCTTGAGAACCTTTCCCCTGTATAACTTGCGTTCATTGTGAAGATAACTGTATTCATCCTGCTTGCTATTCTAATAGTACCTATGTTTTATATAATTCGCTACTGTATTTGTCTTTTCTTATTTCAATAAAAAAAAAATGATTGATAAAAAAAAAATCCGCCCAGCAGGGCCTGAGCGGCACCCTCTGGCGGTAATGGACGAGCTGAGCTCGTCCATACCGCTAAGGTGGTTAAACCTCAAGCGGGCAAGAAGATACTCAAAAAAAATTTGATAGTACTTTTTCACCTACTTTTTGGTACATTTTCAGTTGCAAATTGCTAAACATTTATTTTAAATAGAAGATGAAAAATTATCTCCTAGGTGAAAAAGGAGGAAAAAAGTTAATTGCATATGGGTCATTATCTCGTGAGTTTAATTTCGCAACAGATTTACAGAGAAAGGAAACATAAAAATAGAATGAGCAGGAAGAGAATGAAATCTGATAAAGCAGAACATATGAAGAGAAGGGAGGGTCACTGAACTACCACACTATGTGCAAACACTGAAAATATCCACAGAATACCTTACAAAAAAAAAAAAAAAATACGAATAGAAATTTGCTTGAAGGCAGATGAATTCTGATTACTATTTTTAATATGAAATATGGTCTAAGACGAGGCAAACAGCTTAGATGCCTGCGCGGGTCCACTTTTTCATACCCGCACCCGACCCGCACCCGCGGCCCGCTACCCGCACCCGACCCGCTTTCTGGTGCATTTGATACCCGCAACCCGACCCGCACCCGCAAAACCGCTACCCGCACCCGACCCGCAGGCCCGCCACTCAACCAGCTACCCGCGACCCGCTTTTTTACATGTTCTTCTAAAGTGCACATTTAAAGTAACATTGAGCTGTAAAGTTAATAAAACCTATTTTTATACACAAACCAAAGCTAAAGAGGGTTTACATGCTTGCTTTTACTACCCGCGACCGGCACCCGCAACCCTACCCGCACCCGCAACTCGCTACCCGCACCCGACCCGCACCCGCAGCTTAAATCAATTCGGGTACCCGAACCCGACCCGCATTTCGGGTTACCCGCGGGTACCCGACCCGATGCAGGCCTCTAAAACAGCTATTTAACTGCATCTTTAGTGAACACTTTACAAACAGGCAAATACAATCAAAAATATGAAATGCGACAACTGAAGAAAAGGCAGCATAGAACGATTTCAGAACAAAGCTCCACACAGTTATGCTGTTGTCATTTTATTGATTCCAAAACCTTTAGAACTAATTATTGGAACTCAAATTGGCTTGGTAAGCTCAGTGACCCCTGACCTACCTACACAGGTGAATCCAATTATGAGAAAGAGTATTTAAAGTGGTCAATTGTAAGTTTCCCTCCTCTTTTAATTTTCTCTGAAGAGTAGCAACATGGGGGTCTCAAAACAACTCTCAAATGACCTGAAGACAAAGATTGTTCACCATCATGGTTTAGGGGAAGGATACAGAAAGCTGTCTTTGAAATTTCAGCTGTCTGTTTCCACAGTTAGGAACATATTGAGAAAATGGAAAACCACAGGCTCAGTCCACGTTAAGGCTCGAAGTGGCAGAGCAAGAAAAATCTCAGATAGACAGAAGCGACGAATGGTGAGAACAGTCAACCCACAGACCAGCACCAAAGACCTACAACATCATCTTGCTGCAGATGGAGTCACTGTGCATTGTTCAACCATTCGGTGCACTTTACACAAGGAGATGCTGTATGCGAGAGTGATGCAGAGGAAGCATGCAGCACAAACAGAGCCGCTTGAGGTATGCTAAAGCACATTTGGACAAGCCAGCTTCATTTTGGAATAAGGTGCTGTGGACTGATGAAACTAAAATTGAGTTATTTGGGCATGACAAGGGGTTTTATGCATGGAGGAAAAATAACCCAGCATTCCAAGAAAAACACCTGCTACCTACAGTAAAATGTGGTGGCTCCATCATGCTGTGTGGCTGTGTGGCCAGTGCAGGGACTGGGAATCTTGTCAAAGTTGAGGGACATATGGATTCCACTCAGTATCAGCAGATTCAGGAGACCAATGTCCAGGAATCAGTTGAAAAACAGAGAAAAGAGCTTCCCACTATATATAAATGTAAATAGACTGTAGTCTCCAAACGTAACACCCGGACCAATGTTCAGAGTAACAATATTTTATTGAACAGTTTAATTGAGGGAACAAAATTAAAAGCAAGGTATGGCCATCATGCCACCCCCTGGTCCGCATACATAGATATCAACTAACGTACATGATAGCAAGAGCCTCCAAGGTAAACAATATTAACGAATTCTCCAGATGAGATCTGACACCTTGCCCAAGTAAAATATCGCCCCGATATAAATAATAATCGGTAATGTATGGCAATATGGGCAAAGTGGGTGCCAGATATAACATCTAAATGAGAGTACATTGGCTCATACTGTCTGTGTAAATCTATATATTATGTCCATATTGCCAAATGGCTAATAGGACCAGACAGTGTATATGACCCAATTTACTGAAAAACACCAAGGAGGACAAACAAGTCATATATGATTAAATCTCAAGGACCATGAAAACAAATAGAGTGCAGAACAGATAGCATCAATATAAAGTTGTAATCTGACACACTGTCCAGGTAAGTTTCTTTCCAGGTTAGGCAAATAGAAAGTGTGTGTTTGAGAACATATAGCCTGAACAAAAACAGTATCACAAAAAATCCATATCATGCAGTGTATATACACTGACACAAAAGTGCAATAAATTAGGTATGAGCGTCCTGTAGACTGTGTAATCAATAATAAACTGTGCAAGATAGACAACTATTAAAAATAGTAAAAATATGTGGGTTAAACAGAGCCCGTGTGAAAGTGCAGGTGCTGTGAGGTAGATAGTGAATTGAGGTAGATAAGAGTGAAAAGAAAACCAAACAATATGTGGTAGAGACGTGTATATAATCACGTCTAAAGCCCAATCTACACAATACGATTCTTTGTACGATTCGATTACGATTCTATTTATGATCCGATTAAATCCAACATGTCCGATCGAGATTCGATTCGATTCAATTTGATTTGCCATTGCAAAACAATGGCAATTTGAATTGAATCGAATCCCAATCAGACATGTTGGATTTAATCGGATCGTAAATAGAATCGTAATCGAATCGTATTGTGTAGATGGGGCTTAAGAGTGCTGCTTGGTAAAGTGAAATGCAGGTACAGGAACAAACTACCAAGATCTATTAGTAGGAGTACTCAGTGATGTGATAGATTAGGAGTAAAAGTAAGAACTAGATGTGAATGACTGGATGGTAAGGTAGGTAGAAGGTAAAGATGTAGAAAGTTTGAAGTGGATGAAGAATCTCCATGGTCACAAGTGGTTCAAGTCAGCTGCTTACAGAGCAAGGGGGGATCCGCTGGGGGCCAGACAACATACAACAGCTCGACTAGTTTCACAGACAACGTACAACAGCTTGACTAGTTTCACAGACAACGTACACTAGCTCGACTAGTTTTGCATGATGCTGCTTCGAGCCGAAGCAGCATCATGCAAAACTAGTCGAGCTGTTGTATGTTGTCTGGCCCCCGGTGCCCCCCCCCCCCCCCCCCTTGCTCGGTAAGCAGCTGACTTGAACCACTTGTGACCATGTAACATTCTTACTCATCTACTTCAAACTTTCTACATCTTTACCTTCTACCTACCTTACCATCCTGTCATTCACATCTAGTTCTTACTTTTACTCCTAATCTATCACATCACTCAGTACTCCTACTTAGATCTTGGTAGTTTGTTCCTGTACCTGCATTACACTTTAGCAAGCAGCACTCTTAGACGTGATTATATACACGTCTCTACCATATATTTGGTTTTCTTTTCACTCTTATCTTCCTCAATACACTATCTACCTCACAGCACTTGCACTTTCACACGGGCTCTGTTTAACCCGCATATTTTTTACTATTTTTAATAACGGTCTATCTTGCACATTTAATTATTGATTACACAGTCTACAGGATGCTCATACCTAATTTATTGCAATTTTGTGTCAGTGTATATACAATGCACAGTATGGATTTTTTGTGATACTGTTTTTGTTCAGGCTATATGTTCTCAGACACACACACTGTCCATTTGCCTAACCTGGACAGAAATTTACCTGGACAGTGGGTCAGATTACAACTTTATATTGATGCTATCTGTTTTACCTGGACAGTGTGTGAGATTACAACTTTATATTGATGCTATCTATTCTGCACTCTAATTGTTTTCATGGTCCTTGAGATTTAATCATATATGACTTGTTTGTCCTCCTTGGTGTTTTTCAATAAATTGGGTCATATACACTGTCTGGTCCTATTAGCCATTTGGCAATATGGACATAAAATGTAGATTTACACAGACAGTATGAGCCAATTTACTCTCATTTTGTGAGAGAACGCGGAAAAGCCGCCGCGTGTGCTGCTAAGGAGGCGGCTGATTCCGCGTCCAATGCGGCGGTTTGCACGCGGAAGCGTGCGTCTGGCAACAGGGCAGAACGCGGAAAAGCCGCCGCATGTAACAACAGTAAGGCGGCTGGTTCCGCGTCCAGCGCGGCGGTTTGCACGCAGCAGCGTGTGTCTGGTGTGGCTGAGTCTGTTGGTGCACACAGGCTTAGGAATACGCGCGCGTGCACTGAGAGGCAGAACTCTTATACTGGGCAAGGAGAGATCAGCTGATCACGCCGATCAGCTGACTCCAGAACAGCCTACTATTGGTTGATCAATTAGGGGTGGTGCCGGAGAGCACTACTCCATATATAGTTACTGCTGGCCAGTCTCAAGTTGTCTGCCGTTGCGAACACTACGTGGAAGCACTCAGACCTTAGTCAGATCCAACAGTGTGTTTGAACCAGGTGGACCTGGGAATTCACACTGAGCCAGATTACTTGTACTGTTATTCTGTTTATGCTTAGACTAGTTCCAGGGTGTAGTGACCATGGACCCCACACCCAGACTAGGGAACTTGTGTTATCCATCTGTTATACTTCAGACTAGTACCAGGGTGTAGAGACCAAGGACCTCACACCCAGACTAGGCATTGTTGATATCTGTTATGACTTACTGCTTTCCTAACTATCCCTTTGATCTCTTATTCGGTACCTCGCATATCTGATATTCCGTTGCCAGACCCTGCTTGCCTTGGATACCGAATCAGCCTTCTGTCTTTGTACTTTATTTGTCCGTGTGTTGCCGACCAGGCGTGCCCGACCTCGAGAGCTATCTCTCCTCTTAAGAGATAGTCTCCAGATCAAATAGTGACATCCACCTTCAGGTGTCACTCACTCTCTGGTCCTTCCTATCTCCAGCCTGACTCCACCCCTGGGAGAGTCTCAGGCTGCTGGAAGGTTCCTGTGCCCTCAAGAGCAGTATTCCTTTTACTGCCTATGATCACCTGCTCAGCAGGTGCATTACTCAATTCCTACTGTTACACCAAACACTCACATACCTATAGGTGTCCAGAGGTTAGCAATATATCTGTATTATCGGTGATTCTGCAGATCATCAATAATCAGGTATATATCTGCATTCTTGGTGATACTGCAGATCACCAATAATCAGATTCTCTCTGCGTGCTGACACCAATCGTTACACATTTAGATTTTATATCTGGCACCCACTTTGCCCATATTGCCATACATTACCGATTATTATTTATATTGGGGCGATATTTTACTTGGGCAAGGTGTCAGATCTCATCTGGAGGATTCGTTAATATTGTTTACCTTGGAGGCTCTTGCTATCATGTACGTTAGTTGATACCTATGTATGCCGACCAGGGGGTGGCATGATGGCCATATCTTGTTTTTAATTTTGTTCCCTCAATTAAACTGTTCAATAGAGTATTTTTACTCTGAACATTAGTCCGGGTGTTACATTTGGAGACTACAGTCTATTTACATTTATATATAGTGGGAAGCTCTTTTCTCTGTTTTTCAATAGTTTGTATATTAGAGTCAAAAGACTCACTTTATTCCCACTAGATACCTCCTAGAATACCCTATAGAGGGGTTCCCCCTTTCATGCTTGACTTTGTTTGGTTGTTTATATTCAATGTCCAGGAATCAGTGACAAAGCTGAAGCTGTGCCGGGGCTGGATCTTTCAACAAGACAACGACCCTAAACACTGTTTAAAATCCACTAAGGCATTGAAGCAGAGGAATAAGTACAACGTTCTAGAATGGCCATCTCAGTCGCCAGACCTTAATATTATTGAAAATCTGTGGTATGAGTTAAAGAGAGCTGTCCATGCTCGGAAGCCATCAAACCTGAATGAAGTAGAGATGTTTTGTAAAGAGGAATGGTCCAAAATACCTTCAACCAGAATCTAGACTCTCATTGGAGCCTACAGGAAGCGTTTAGAGGCTGTAATTTCTGAAAAAGGAGGATCTACTAAATATTGATTTCATTTCTTTTTTGTGGTGCCCAAATGTATGCACCTGCCTAATTTTGTTTAAACAATTATTGCACGCTTTCTGTAAATCCAATAAACTTAATTTCACTTCTCAAATATCACTGAGTGTGTCTCCTATATGATATACTGTATTTAACTGACTTTTATTGTAACAACCAATGATTGTTACAGGAAAATCATAACGATTAACAAGGTTGCCCAAACTTTCACATACCACTGTACTTACCCAGCCTCGCTCGCTGCTGCCAATCTCTGTATAGGGGGAGGGAGAGGCGTGCAACCTGTGAATGTTTAGGGAGGGCTGGACCACTAAATCACCAGGGATTATATCATAAAGAGAGAAATGGGTTGCCACTAGAGACTGCTCTGGTCTTTAAAGGATACCAGAGCCCAAATGAACATGAGAAATGGGGATCGCTCTGTGCATGACGTCACGATTGATGACGCCATGCACATCACGCTCCCGGCCACGGTTGCTTACTTTGAAACGCGTGCAGGTGCAGAGGGGGCAGAATGGAGAACGGGGGGAGCGGTGAGCATCAGGACAGCTCACCATACATGCCTGCTCCCCCCCCTCCCCCCGTTTCTCATATTCATTTGGGCTCTGGTATCCTTTAATGGGGCCAAAGTAGGCAGTCTTGAAAGGATTAACCCTCAAAAGGTCACAGCTGGTTGACATTACAAAGACAACCTGAATAGCATAAAGGGGCCCATACACCTAACGATTTTCCTGCCGATATACAGCAGATTTGATCACTGTGATCGAATCTGCTGTGAAATTGTCGCGCAAATGCTGAAATCAATCGTTCCCGACGATTCCCGTCGATCAGTCCGTGCGGAAGATTTTGCTCGATCGCCGGCGGGTCAGGAGTGCGTCGATAGCGGCGTTCGAATGCCTGACGACCGACGCTAGCATCAATACATTACCTTCTCCGGCCGGCGCGACTCCCCCGGACTCCGCTGTCTTCTTCTCTGTGGTGGCCTCCGGGTCCGGCTGGCTTGGCTTCACTGAACTTCCTGTCCTGGCAGGAAGTTTAAACAGTAGAGCGCCCGCTACTGTTTAAACTTCCCCCAGCAGGAAGTTCAGTGAAGCCAGCCGAACCCGGAGACCAGCAGGGAAAAGAAGACAGCAGAGACCGGGGGAGTCGCGCCGGCCGGAGCAGGTAATGTATGCTGGGGGGCGGCAGCAGGGACAGCTTCACAGATTGTGATCGGTTTCATGCTGAAATCGATTCACAATCTGTTTGCAGTAAAGGCAGCCATACGATCCCTCTCTGATCAGATTTGACCAGAGAGGGATCTATCTGTTAGTTGATCTGATGGCAAATCGAGCAGTGTATGGCTACCTTAAAAATGATGTGGCAGGTGCTCTGAACATGCTAATTGGGCTATAATTGTTTCATATTTGGGTTATATTGATTCTTGAAACACTTCTGGATATTCAAGACAATACTGTAGTCTGTAAAAAGCCAGGCCGTGCATAAACAGTGTAATGATTTTATAAAGAGGCAACACACCACACATTACAATTACAGGAATGGTGTGCTATGTGGGTTCCGTGAGTTTGGGATGCATCTGGCCAGGTAATAATTTGTGTTCCCTTTATAGATTGATTTTGACAAATAACATAATTTCTGTATATAAACCATCAATTTATTATTGGCACCTGCAAAACTAATGTTTGCTATTATTTTCAAAATTGCATGATTGGGGGAGACATAAGGTGCCTTGCCTGGGCACCAAATAGGGCAGAAATGGCTCTGGTCTCCACTAGTGGGAAAACACACCCATGAATGGCATCGAGGAAGATGCATTTTAAGTATTCAACTAGCGGCTGGCAAACAACCAGATGACCAACTGATATCAGATTGTATGCCAGATCCAACCAGTGGATCAAACTGCCCAACTATCATGCCGGTTGGCACATGCGTATGAGCCTTTTGAACTGAATGTGGACCTGTTTTGCAGTTTGGCAATTATCTTGTGCGCATTGTACTTAACCACTTCTGTACCAGCAGTCTCTGGCCCTGAAAGGACCAGATGCAGCTGGTGAAAAAAAACAGCATTTACCGACAACACACCGCACTGACCTGCCACTACAGCCATTCATGCTGCTGCCCCGTCGCTGTAACCCCTTTGCTCTGCCTTCCCTATTGGCTCCTGACACTGTCATCAGGGGCAAATCCAGGATTTCCAAGGGGGGGGTTCCTGAAAGCGGTGTGTGGGCGTGGCCAAAACATGGTGTGGGTGGAGCCAAATACTAGCAGTTTCTATGCTAAATTGCACCCAGGGTGAGGGCGTAAAATGCGCCCCCAACGTTTAGACAGGTATAGGTGCCCGCAGTATAGGTAGCCAGCTATAGGTCCCCCCCCCCCCAGTATAGGTAGCCCATATAGTTGCCCCCAGTATAGGTTAGATAGGTATATGCCCCCCAGTATAGGTTAGATAGGTATATGCCCCCCAGTATAGGTTAGACAGGTATATGCCCCCCAGTATAGATTAGACAGATATATGCCCCCCAGTATAGATTAGACAGGTATATGCCCCCCAGTATAGATTAGATAGGTATATGCCCCCCAGTATAGATTAGATAGGTATATGCCCCCCAGTATAGGTTAGATAGGTATATGCCCCCCAGTATAGATTAGATAGGTAAATGCCCCCCAGTATAGATTAGATAGGTATATGCCCCCCAGTATAGGTTAGATAGGTATATGCCCCCCAGTATAGATTAGACAGATATATGCCCCCCAGTATAGATTAGACAGGTATATGCCCCCCAGTATAGATTAGATAGGTATATGCCCCCCAGTATAGATTAGATAGGTATATGCCCCCCAGTATAGGTTAGATAGGTATATGCCCCCCAGTATAGATTAGATAGGTAAATGCCCCCCAGTATAGATTAGATAGGTATATGCCCCCCAGTATAGGTTAGATAGGTATATGCCCCCCAGTATAGGTTAGATAGGTATATGCCCCCAGTATAGACTAGATAGGTGGAGGAAGGTGCCCCTGTGTGGGGAGAAGATTGCCCTGGGAAGAGAAGAGAGAAAAAAATTGTGGCGGCGCCAATAAGGGATGCGGGAGCCGGCTTTATTCCTCGCTCCCTCCCTCCCTCTGAATTCCCCTCACCTGCGGTGATTGTGTGCCCGGCTGCTCCCCCATGAGTGTGTGCGCAGCGGAGCGGTAGGTCCTCTTACCGCAGATCAGGCGCATCGGCAACTGGAGTCTCCTGCTTCCTGTTTACCATGACGTCACAGGAAGCATAGAGACTAGTTGCCGGTGCGCCTGATCTGCGGTAAGAGGACCTACCGCTCCGCTGCGCACACACTCATGGGGGAGCAGCCGGGCACACAATCACCGCAGGTGAGGGGAATTCAGAGGGAGGGAGGGAGCGAGGAATAAAGCCGGCTCCCGCATCCCTGGGCCCCTCGCTCTAGTCAGAGTCCTTCTCGCCGCACACAGATATGAGCAGGCGGCAGCTGTGCATCTGTGGCTGCCGCTGCTCAGATTTAGAGGGAGACTTCCGGTCTTGGTGCAGGAGGGTGTTCTGTACACCCGGAACAACCCCTTCCGTGCGCTTCTGGTCATCAATGTGAGTCAATGTGATTGGTTCACAGTGATCCCAGGGTAAGAAGCCAATGAAATCGGCTCCTAACCAGCTCAAGGAGCTTTGCGAAGGGGATGCAGTGGCGCGATCGGTGGGAGCGTGCGGCGGGGAGTTTTGAAATCTACGCCCTGGCAGAGATAACAGGTGCAAAACAGGGCATAGATTTCAATGAGTGTAGCCCGGAAGCTGTTAAGTGAGTTGGTTGTTTAGTTGGTTGGCATATGTCTACGTACTTGTCATGTAAACAACTTGTTATGTGGTTAGTCATGTTGTGCAGTTGGTTGTGCATTATATTGGACATGTGCATGAGCCTTAACACTGTTTAAGCTGCAGCAGAGATTCCAGTGTTTACCCTTGCAGAGTGCCAAATCAGAGGAGCAATCAGATTATTACTTTTAACCATCAAAGCCCTGCTTTCAGCAACCACCCCTCCCAAGTGTAAAGGTGCTTACACATGCACAATGGACACCCCCAATTAATTTCAGGCATCCTTAAAGGGAACCTGAAATGAGAGGGATATAGAGGCTGCTATCGTCATTCTCTAATAAGCAATGCCAGTTGCCTGACTTCTGTGCTGATGCTATCCCTTTAAGTCACTGACCCAGAATGAGCATGCAGATCAGATGCTTTGACTCTGGTCTGACTCCACTGGCTACATGCTTGTTGCAGGTGTGTGCGATTCAAAAGCAACTAAAGCATAAAGATGAGCGTAACAGCCAGGCAACTGGCACCATCTTTTACAAGGGAATGAAGATGGTAGCTTCCGTATTCCTCTCACTTCAGGTTCCCTTTAAAAAAGAATGCTATGCCTTTACTAAAGAGAATTAAAGCTAAATATACTCTGTTCACTATTTGAACTTGAGTCCAGTGGTGTAGCTAGATGACCAAAAGCCACAGTGCGAATATTCTGGGGCCATTTTCAAACTACTTGTTACTCTAGTACTCACCCTATCCAGATATATCTCCCCACCTCACCCCACCCACAGTCAGAGCGGGATCATCCACAAGGTAACTCAGGCAGGTGCCTAGGACCTTTAGAGAGACTAGGGGCCTGGTTGACGCTAGTCCGCACCAAGTTTTTAAAAAAACAAAGTCAAGCGGCCATCAAGGGTGGGCCCAAAGTTGATACTCTCTTAGGGCCCCATTTCACCATAATTAATTTCTGCCCACATTACTTACCATTTCCCAGTACTACAGTACTGCACTACCCCACCTACCAGTACAGAAGTATTACTCCCTCTCCAGTTCTATAGTATTGTCACCTTCCCCAGTATTTCTACTCTTCCTGAGTAATTTTCCCAGCCTCCCCCACTTTGCTACACTCTAGACACCAGTTGTAATGAGGCAGCAGCAGGCTGAACGTGGACGTTTGTTCACGTCCGCATCAGCAGCGCAACTGCCCGCATGGTCGCATGCGGAACGCGGAGAAACGTCCACGTCCGCAGCGGTAGCACGATCCACCGTTCAGTCGCAGACCTCTCTGCGTACTCCACATCGAGGCTGCACTCCTGGAACACCTTCACAGGCCTCATGGCATGCTGCTCGCCGAGACACCTCTCATGACAGTCTGGACCCCATAGGGGCCGCGCGCGTGTGCAGTAGAGCCTTTTATACTCTTAGAAAGAGAGTTAGCTGACCAGCTGGTCAGCTGACCTCAGCAAGGTCCTTGAGCTGTGCTGCAAGGTCCTTGAGCCACGTTGTGATTGGTTGAATGGCTGGGCGGGCTGTTTGAGTCCAGCACAGTATAAAAGCAGGCATTCTGTCAGTTGCAGGTTGTCTGCAGTCAGCGAATACTTGTGTGTTAGCACTCAGACCCTAGTCAGATCCCAAAGTGTGCTAGAACCAGCTGGAGCTGGGGATCCACACTTAGCCAGATTCTGTTGATAGCCTAAAGTACTAATTGCATTGTATATTGTGTATGACCTTTTGCCTGTTACCTCTTTATTCTCTTGTCTCCTGATTTTGTACTTCGCCAGCCCGTACCGTTACCGACTATTGGCTTGGCTTCTGACTTCCCTTGTGTTTCTCGATTCTGTACCTCTGCTCATCTGATTTCCCGTTGCTGACCTTGGCTTGACCTCTGATCTTGATTTCTGTCTGTCGATTCGGTACTTCCTTGCTAGTTCTGATACCGAACCATTTTCCGTTGACATCGCCCCCTTTAGTGGTTCTCCACTAAAGGGTTTACTTTGCTGAGTTCTTCTTGCGGGGAACTCAGTAACTCCTCAGCATACCATTACTGCTGAGGAACGCTATTCTGCTTTCTTTTCCTAGTCGCAGAATCGCACACACTGCCCCTCCTTCCAGAGGTTACCATCCCTCTGAGTTAACGTCAGTGTGGTGGGTTTTCCACAAGTTATTATATCTGTACCTTGTGTTTTCCAGAGTACGCATAAATATTTGTATTATTGGTGATGCCGCAGATCACCATATAATCAAATATATCTGTATTACTAGTGATACTGCGGATCACTAATAATCAGAAAACTCTGAAGTGTGTGCACCTAACACCACATCATTACAGTACTGCAGACCAGTAAAAGTAACATGGAGGGAGTTGCCGAGCAGTTGCAGACTTTAACTGCAGCAGTCGATGAGCTTAGAAACACCGTTGCTGCTCAGCAGGTCCAGATCAACCAGCTGACTGAGGCCTTTCAGAAACTACCGGCACCACTTAATATTCTACCCTCCCCAGCCAGTAGCGAGCCTAAGATGGCTCTTCCTGAAAGATTTTCTGGTTCTCGGTCCGACTTCAGTAATTTCAAAAATCGTTGTTTAGCCTATTTTCAGATGAGGCCCATGTCATCTGGTTCTGAGGTACAGAGAGTAACTTTTATTAAAACTTTGTTACAAGGGGATTCTCAGACATGGGCTTTCAGCTTACCTGAGGGTCACACTGCCTTATCTTCAGTGTCCGAGTTTTTCAAGAACATGGCCATCATATATGAGGATCCTGATTTAGCCGGCACTGCCGAGCGTAAACTCCGAAGCCTA
The DNA here is from genome assembly GCF_040937935.1 of Hyperolius riggenbachi. NCBI lineage: Eukaryota > Metazoa > Chordata > Amphibia > Anura > Hyperoliidae > Hyperolius > Hyperolius riggenbachi. Next base: position 88,528,114 of record NC_090653.1, on the reverse strand, counting down.
AAGCAAGGCAATCGTATGGTTGAGGAGTACGCTGCCGAGTTTAGAAGGTGGGCGGTCTCAGCGAGGTGGGATCAGTTCACTCTTCTAGACACATACATGACCGGTCTCTCTGAGTCTATTATTGATGTCATGATAAGCCACCCTGAGCCCAAAGACGTAGATGCAGCTATTGCCTTATCGGTTAAAATCGATAGACGCATTCGTTGTCATAAAAAGGGCAGGTCATCTGTGCTAGTTAGAGCGCCCTCTACTGTTGGTTCCCCTGAGGTTCCAGAGGAGGAGCCAATGCAGTTGGGGCACGGACGACTCTCAGTCGCTGAGAAAGCTAGGAGAAGGAAGGAGGGTCTGTGTCTATATTGTGGGGAAAGGGGTCATCGAGTGCAGAACTGCAGTAAGAAGGCGAAAAACTTGTCCGCTTAGGGATGGTTGGAGGTACCACCCTAAGCGAGCCAGTTCTACCTCCATGTCAGAATAAAATCTTGCTGCCCTGTTCTCTTCATTGGGAGAACAGTGACTTCCTAACCTCTGCATTTGTTGACTCTGGGTCAGCTGCCAACTTCATTGACAGAGACCTTGCTTTAAAATTTAACATTCCCATTCTTCCCATACAAAGACACATCTATGTTACAGCAATCGATGACTCTCCTTTACAGAACAAGACACCTCTCTGTCAAACTCCGCCGCTCACACTTCAGGTTGGAGTATTGCACACTGAGGTCATCCAGTTCTATGTTCTAAAGATGGCCACCTCATCCGTCATACTGGGGCTACCATGGTTGAAGAAGCATTCTCCTCAAATAGACTGGAAAGAGGGCCAATTATCTGCCTGGTCCCCCTATTGTCAGGAGAATTGTCTGAAATCTATTTCTGTGTGTGCTTCAGAGGTCCAGGTTCAGGGGGTCCCATCTCAGTACACTGATTTTTCCGATGTATTTTGTCCTCGATCTGCTGACAGGTTGCCTCCACATAGACCCTATGACTGCCCCATTGAATTGAGACCGGGTACACTGCCTCCTAGGGGTCGTTTGTACAACCTCTCCAGCCCTGAAAAGGTTGCAATGAAAGATTACATCAAGGAGAACTTGGAGAAGGGATTTATCCGCGCCTCCAAGTCTCCTGCGGGTGCAGGTTTCTTTTTTGTTAAAAAGAAGGATGGTGGTCTTCGCCCCTGCATAGACTACAGGCAGCTAAACAAAATCACCATAAAAAATCGATACCCTCTTCCACTCATTGATGACCTGTTTACTCAGATTACTGAGGCCTGTGTTTTTTCAAAATTAGACTTGAGGGGGGCATACAATCTTATTCGGATTAGAGAGGGCGACGAGTGGAAGACCGCATTTAACACTCCTGACGGTCACTATGAGTATTTAGTTATGCCCTTTGGATTGTGCAATGCCCCAGCTGTCTTTCAGGAGTTTGTAAATGATATTTTCAGAGATGTGTCTGGCAGGTTCACAGTGGTCTATCTGGATGATATTCTAATTTTTTCAAAAAATTTACAGGAACACAGGCAGCATGTAAAATTTGTGGTACAGAAGCTCAGGGAGAACCAGTTATATGCTAAACTGGAGAAATGCCTCTTTGAGGTGAAAGAGGTGGCATTTTTAGGGTATATCATTTCCACCTCTGGACTGGCAATGGATCCAAGCAAAGTCTCAGCAGTTTTGGATTGGCCGCAACCTTCAGGCCTCAAAGCCTTGCAGAGATTTTTAGGCTTTGCTAACTATTTTAGGCGGTTTATTAAGGGGTACTCTTCAGTTGTCGCCCCCATGACCCAGTTGACCAAGAAAGGCGCTGATGCGACTAACTGGTCATCAGAAGCCATTGAGGCCTTTCAATCATTAAAAAGATCTTTTTGTTCCGCCCCCATATTGCGTCATGTTGACGTCACCCGCCCCTTCATAGTAGAGGTAGATGCATCGGAGGTTGGGGTTGGGGCAGTCCTCTCGCAAGCTTTTGGACCCGATAATAAGGTTCATCCTTGTGCATTTTTTTCAAGAAAGTTTGCACCGGCAGAGAGGAATTATGATGTGGGGAACCGGGAATTGTTGGCTGTTAAGTTAGCTCTAGAGGAGTGGCGTCATTGGTTGGAGGGTGCAGAATTTCCCTTTACTGTTTATACTGACCATAAGAACCTCGAATACATTGAGCAGGCCAAAAGATTAACACCCAGGCAGGCGAGATGGGCACTTTTTTTTTCCCGGTTTGATTTTATCATAACCTATAAGCCTGGGGATAAGAATGTTAAGGCTGACGCCTTATCCAGGTGTTTTGAATCTAATTCTGCCCTACCAGCCACCTCTGTCAATATTCTACCTGAAAGGTATTTTCTGGCAGCCACGGAGATCTCCGAAGACTTGTCAAAATCGCTTATTGCATGCCAGTCCAATGTTCCCAATGGAAAACCTGAGGGACTTCTGTATGTCCCTATTCGTTTTCGGGAACGGGTGCTCCAGATGTTTCATGAACATAAGAATGTGGGACATCCAGGTATTGCCAGAACCCAGGAACTCTTGAATAGGGCAGTCTGGTGGCCTTCTTACATGTCTGATTGTGAGGAATTTGTTAAGTCCTGCTCTGTCTGTGCCAGGAGTAAGTCCTCCAGGAAAGCTCCAGCAGGCTCTCTTCAGCCCCTGCCTTCTCCACAGGTTCCATGGTCCCACATTTCCATGGATTTTGTGGGTGAGCTGCCTGAATCTGAAGGTAACACTGTCATCTGGGTTGTTACGGACAGATTTAGTAAAATGGCACATTTCGTTGCTCTGCCTGGGTTTCCATCTGCCCAAAAATTGGCAGATTTGTTTATTAATAACATCTTTAAGTTACATGGAATTCCGGTGGATATTGTATCTGATAGGGGGGTACAATTTGTGTCAAAATTCTGGAGGGCCTTTTGTAAGGATCTGGGGATTTCTTTATCATTTTCTTCAGGTTACCATCCCCAGACTAATGGGCAGACGGAGAGGATCAATCAGTCCATGGAGCAATTTCTTAGATGTTAGATGCACAACAAGATTCCTTCCATTTGCTGAATTTGCCCACAATAACCTGAAAAACGCATCCTCTGGTTATTCTCCCTTTCAGATTGTCAATGGGAAGTGTCCCAAGTTTACGTCACTTCCAGTCAAGGAGTCACCTCTTCCAGCTCTCCAGGAATGGCAGGGGACTTTCAGAGAGATCTGGGGAAAGGTCAGAGATAATTTGGACAAAGCTTTTTCTGTTCAAAAGAAATTTGCTGATAGAAAACGTTCCACTGAGTGGAACTTTATTCCAGGAGATTATGTTTGGGTCTCTACTAGACACATTCCTCTCAGGCAACCATCAGCAAAATTAGGTCCTCGCTTTATCGGGCCTTTTCCTATAGAGAGTAGGATCAATGAGGTCACCTACAGGGTAAAATTACCAACTAATATGAGATGTGGCAGGACTTATCATGTTTCTTTATTGAAGCCTGCGGTAAGGGTAGATTCTACTCCCCCTGCTCCTGTGGTAGTGGATGGGGAATTGGAATATGAAGTCCAGGACATTTTAGATTCCCGTTTTTCACGCAACAAGCTCCAGTATCTGGTGCACTGGAAGGGGTACGGGCCAGAGGAGAGGTCATGGGTTCCCCTTCGAGATCTTCATGCTGAGGAGAAAAGGAGGAGATTTCATGAGTTGTATCCTGGGAAACCGGGTGAGGCACGCCCGGAGGTCATGCCTGAAAGGGGGGGTACTGTAATGAGGCAGCAGCAGGCTGAACGCGGACGTTTGTTCGCGTCCGCATCAGCAGCGCAACCGCCCGCATGGTCGCATGCGGAACGCGGAGAAACGTCCACGTCCGCAGCGGTAGCACGATCCACCGTTCAGTCGCAGACCTCTCTGCGTACTCCACGTCGAGGCTGCACTCCTGGAACACCTTCACAGGCCTCATGGCATGCTGCTCGCCGAGACACCTCTCATGACAGTCTGGACCCCGTAGGGACCGCGCGCGTGTGCAGTAGAGCCTTTTATACTCTTAGAAAGAGAGTCAGCTGACCAGCTGGTCAGCTGACCTCAGCAAGGTCCTTGAGCTGTGCTGCAAGGTCCTTGAGCCACGTTGTGATTGGTTGAATGGCTGGGCGGGCTGTTTGAGTCCAGCACAGTATAAAAGCAGGCATTCTGTCAGTTGCAGGTTGTCTGCAGTCAGCGAATACTTGTGTGTTAGCGCTCAGACCCTAGTCAGATCCCAAAGTGTGCTAGAACCAGCTGGAGCTGGGGATCCACACTTAGCCAGATTCTGTTGATAGCCTAAAGTACTAATTGCATTGTATATTGTGTATGACCTTTTGCCTGTTACCTCTTTATTCTCTTGTCTCCTGATTTTGTACTTCGCCAGCCCGTACCGTTACCGACTATTGGCTTGGCTTCTGACTTCCCTTGTGTTTCTCGATTCTGTACCTCTGCTCATCTGATTTCCCGTTGCTGACCTTGGCTTGACCTCTGATCTTGATTTCTGTCTGTCGATTCGGTACTTCCTTGCTAGTTCTGATACCGAACCATTTTCCGTTGACATCGCTCCCTTTAGTGGTTCTCCACTAAAGGGTTTACTTTGCTGAGTTCTTCTTGCGGGGAACTCAGTAACTCCTCAGCATACCATTACTGCTGAGGAACGCTATTCTGCTTTCTTTTCCTAGTCGCAGAATCGCACACACTGCCCTTCCTTCCAGAGGTTACCATCCCTCTGAGTTAACGTCAGTGTGGTGGGTTTTCCACAAGTTATTATATCTGTACCTTGTGTTTTCCAGAATACGCATAAATATTTGTATTATTGGTGATGCCGCAGATCACCATATAATCAAATATATCTGTATTACTAGTGATACTGCGGATCACTAATAATCAGAAAACTCTGAAGTGTGTGCACCTAACACCACATCATTACACCAGTCCTGTTAACTGTGACATAAAGCTGTGAAATTGAGTGAGAAGGGACTGATCTACATCTGGGAGGAGCAGCATTTTTAGTAAAGAGAGTCTGAAGCATTTTAAAATACCTGTTTTTATGCAGCAGTCCGCTTCAGAATTATAATCCAAACTGATTCGCCGCATTACCGCGGCAGAACGAGGTCCCCATGAAATTCCAGGGAGAAAATCCATGACTTTCCAGTAGGTCAAGGATTTTGCTGCCAGGGGGAGGCAGGGCTTTGTGCTGTAGCTTCGCCTCCAGTCCAGTCAATCTCTGCCTCTCCCCGCCCCTTTGAGGGAAAGAAGACTGAAAGGGGTAGGGAGAGGCAGAGATCGGCGGAGATTGACTGAAGTAGAGGCAGAGCTACTGCACAAAGCTCTGCCTCTACCCGGAAGGATAGAAGAATTTTTTCCCCCGGGGATTTCGGGGAGATTAAGACCTCGTTCTGCCGTGGGAATGCAGTAAATCAGTTTGGATTATTATGCTGAAGTGGCCAGCTGCATAAAATGATATTCTGTCATTAAAACCACACTGGTGTTTTATATCCTGGCTCATTATTCTTTATATTATCATTTGAAAATAAGAAATATATCAATTTAAAGGATGGGAATAAAGTTTAAAGTCAATTGAACACATTTTTATTAGAAAAAGACATATTTACATAGATCTGCACATGAGTCCTGAAAGAGGGACAAACAAGGACTGTCCCTCCAAAAAGGAAAAGTTGGGAGCTATGCTTACCGGGATCAGTGAATAATGGCGCACAGCGCCTATACATAAAAATGGCGCCGCATTAAAAAGATACGCTTATCGCTATTTATCGTTAGTACTGCATAATAATGGCGCACAGGGAAAAAAGAAGAAAAACGGCACCCACTAACGTTATTTATCAATAGTGGCACACACTAACGTTATTTATCAATAGTGGCACACACTAACGTTATTTATCAATAGTGGCACACACTAACGTTATTTATCAATAGTGGCACACACTAACGTTATTTATCAATAGTGGCACACACTAACGTTATTTATCAATAGTGGCACACACTAACGTTATTTATAAATAGCCCCCTACATAAGCCAAACTGCAGACACTGTCAAGGTTAGGGTTAGGCACCACTGGGGGGTCTTAGGGTTAGGCACCACCAGGGGGGTCTTAGGGTTAGGCACCACCGAGGGGGTGGTTAGGGTTAGGTACAGGAAGGGTTCTGTGTGAGAGTAGGGTTAGGTATAGTTACAGTACAATATATACCACCAGGGGGTCTTAGGGTTTGGAACCACCAGGGGGGGTCTTAGGGTTAGGCACCACTGGGGGGGTTTAGGGGTTAGGGATAGGTACAGAGAGGGTTCTGTGTGTTAACGCTAAATAACGATAAGGCTTTAACGCTAAATAACAATAAGGCTTTAACGTAAAATAGCGATAAGCGGCAAATGGATTAGCGGCAACACTGTGCGCCATTATTCACAGGCGCCATTTTCAGATGGATGCATGGTTACCACCAGTGTTAGACTGAGAGGTGGTAAAGCTGAGGAAATCCACTTGCTGGCCAAGCAGCAGTAATCATGTGTTGTTGCTCACAGTGAAGACTTAGTACAGGCTTCTATTGGGAGTGATATCACATGGTTACTGCTGCTTCGCCAACAAGTGGATTTCCTCAGCTTTTCGAGCTCTCAGTCCGACACTGGTTACTTTACCACTATGGCTAGAATAATTAGTGGTAGTCATCACCAGTACAGTGACATGAATCCTTCAGCGCTCTGAACAGTTAAGCATCTAACACCAACATATATTTTTCATATTAGGGCTTGATAAATATGTATATTCACTTCACCACTGGGCAAAACAAGCTTCACTATCCTGTACAAGCATTAATCACTATGTCAGGCAAACATACTATTTACAACAAGGCTGCTGGGTAGCTTAACCACTTCCCGACCGCCCACTACACAGGGGCGGCGGGGAAGTGGAGCCCTGCAGGACGGCCTCACCCACAGAGGCGGCGGTCCATTTAAGGGCATGGGCGGAGCGATCGCGTCATCCGTGACGCGATCCTCCGCCGGCGCCTGTCACCGCTCGCTCGCCGCAACATCCCGCCGGCTATACGGAAGCGCCGGCGGGATGTTAACCCCGCGATCGCCGCATACAAAGTGTATAATACACTTTGTAATGTTTACAAAGTGTATTATACAGGCTGCCTCCTGCCCTGGTGGTCCCAGTGTCCGAGGGACCACCAGGGCAGGCTGCAGCCACCCTAGTCTGCACCAAGCACACTGATTTTCTCCCCCCCCCGCCCCAGATCGCCCACAGCACCCATCAGACCCCCCCCCTGCCCACCCCCCAGACCCCTGTTTGCACCCAATCACCCCCCTAATCACCCATCAATCACTCCCTGTCACTATCTGTCAACGCTATTTTTTTTTTATCCCCCCCCCTGCTCCCTGCCCCCTCCTGATCACCCCCCACCCCTCAGATTCTCCCCAGACCCCCCCCCCCCCAGACCACCACCCCCTGTTTACTGTATGCATCTATCCCCCTGATCACCTGTCAATCACCCATCAATCACCCGTCAATCACCCCCTGTCACTGCCACCCATCAATCAGCCCCTAACCTGCCCCTTGCGGGCAATCTGATCACCCCCCCACACCAATAGATCGCCCACAGATCCGACATCAGATCACCTCCCAAATCCATTGTTTACATCTATTCTCTCCTCTAAACACCCACTAATTACCCATCAATCACCCATCAATCACCCCCTATCACCACTTGTCACTTTTACCTATCAGATCAGACCCTAATCTGCCCCTTGCGGGCACCCAATCACCCGCCCACACGCTCAGATTGCCCTCTGACCCCCCCTTATCAATTCACCAGTGCATTAATTACATCTGTTCTTCCCTGTAATAACCCACTGATCACCTGTCAATCACCTGCCAATCACCTATCACCCATCAATCACCCCCTGTCACTGCCACCCATCAATCAGCCCCTAACCTGCCCCTTGCGGGCAATCTGATCACCCACCCACACCATTAGATCGCCCGCAAACCCGCCGTCAGATTACCTCCCAAATGTATCGTTTACATCTGTTATCTTCTCTAAACACCCACTAATTACCCATCAATCACCCCCTATCACCACCTGTCACTGTTACCTATCAGATCAGACCCTAATCTGCCCCTTGCGGGCACCCAATCACCCGCCCACACGCTCAGATTGCCCTCTGACCCCCCCCTTATCAATTCACCAGTGCATTAATTACATCTGTTCTTCCCTGTAATAACCCACTGATCACCTGTCAATCACCTGCCAATCACCTATCACCCATCAATCACCCCCTGTCACTGCCACGCATCAATCAGCCCCTAACCTGCCCCTTGCGGGCAATCTGATCACCCACCCACACCATTAGATCGCCCGCAAACCCGCCGTCAGATTACCTCCCAAATGTATCGTTTACATCTGTTATCTTCTCTAAACACCCACTAATTACCCATCAATCACCCCCTATCACCACCTGTCACTGTTACCTATCAGATCAGACCCTAATCTGCCCCTTGCGGGCACCCAATCACCCGCCCACACGCTCAGATTGCCCTCAGACCCCCCCCCCCCCCCCTTATCAATTCGCCAGTGCATTAATTACATCTGTCCTTCCCTGTAATAACCCACTGATCACCTGTCAATCACCTGCCAATCACCTATCACCCATCAATCACCCCCTGTCACTGCCACCCAACAATCAGCCCCTAACCTGCCCCTTGCGGGCAATCTGATCACCCACCCACACCAATAGATCGCCCGCAGATCCGACATCAGATCACCACCCAAGCGCAGTGTTTCCATCTATTCTCTCCTATAAACACCCACTAATTACCCATCAATCACCCATCAATCACTCCCTATCACCACCTGTCACTGTTACCTATCAGATCAGACCCTAATCTGCCCCTTGCGGGCACCCAATCGACCGCCTACACGCTCAGATTGCCCTCAGACCCCCCCCCTTATCAATTCGCCAGTGCAATATTTACATCTGTTCTCCCCTGTAATAACCCACTGATTACCTGTCAATCACCTATCAATCACCCATCAATCACCCCCTGTCACTGCCACCCATCAATCACCCCCTGTCACTGCCACCCATCAATCACCCGCTGTCACTGCCACCCATCAATCAGCCCCTAACCTGCCCCTTGCGGGCAAACTGATCACCCACCCACACCAATAGATCGCCCGCAGATCCGACATCAGATCACCACCCAAGCGCAGTGTTTCCATCTATTCTCTACCCTAAACACCCACTAATTACCCATCAATCACCCCCTGTCACTGCTACCTATCAGATTAGACCCCTATCTGCCCCTAGGGCACTCAATCACCCGCCCACACCCTCAGAATGCCCTCAGACCCCAGCCCTGATCACCTCGCCAGTGCATTGCTTGCATCCATTCCCCCCTCTAATCACACCTTGAGACACCCATCAATCACCTCCTGTCACCCCCTAGCACACCTACCCATCAGATCAGGCCCCAATTTGCCCCGTGTGGGCTCCTGATCACTCGGCCAAACCCTCAGACCCCCTTCCGATCACCTCCCCAGTGCATGGATTGCATCTATTTTCCCCTCTAACCACCCCCTGAGACACCCATCAATCACCTCCTGTCACCCCCCTAGCACTCCTATCCATCAGATCAGGCCCAATACAACCTGTCATCTAAAAGGCCACCCTGCTTATGACCGGTTCCACAAAATTCGCCCCCTCATAGACCACCTGTCATCAAAATTTGCAGATGCTTATACCCCTGAACAGTCATTTTGAGACATTTGGTTTCCAGACTACTCACGGTTTTGGGCCTGTAAAATGCCAGGGCGGTATAGGAACCCCACAAGTGACCCCATTTTAGAAAAAAAAGACACCCCAAGGTATTATGTTAGGTGTATGACGAGTTCATAGAAGATTTAATTTTTTGTCAAAAGTTAGCGGAAATTAATTTTTATTGGTTTTTTTTCACAAAGTGTCATTTTTCACTAACTTGTGACAAAAAATAAAATCTTCTATGAACTCGCCATACACCTAACGGAATACCTTGGGGTGTCTTCTTTCTAAAATGGGGTCACTTGTGGGGTTCCTATACTGCCCTGGCATTTTAGGGGCCCTAAACCGCGAGGAGTAGTCTAGAAAACAAATGCTTCAAAATGACCTGTGAATAGGACGTTGGGCCCCTTAGCGCACCTAGGCTGCAAAAAAGTGTCACACATGTGGTACCGCCGTACTCAGGAAAAGTAGTATAATGTGTTTTGGGGTGTATTTTTACACATACCCATGCTGGGTGGGAGAAATTTCTATGTAAATGGACAATTGTGTGTAAAAAAATCAAACAATTGTCATTTACAGAGATATTTCTCCCACTTAGCATGGGTATGTGTAAAAATACACCCCAAAACGCATTATACTACTTCTCCTGAGTACAGCGGTACCACATGTGTGGCACTTTTTTACACCCTAAGTACGCTAAGGGGCCCAAAGTCCAATGAGTACCTTTAGGATTTCACAGGTCATTTTGCGACATTTGGTTTCAAGACTACTCCTCACGGTTTAGGGCCCCTAAAATGCCAGGGCAGTATAGGAACCCCACAAATGACCCCATTCTAGAAAGAAGACACCCAAAGGTATTCCGTACGGAGTATGGTGAGTTCATAGAAGATTTTATTTTTTGTCACAAGTTAGCGGAAAATGACACTTTGTGAAAAAAAACTATTAAAATCAATTTCCGCTAACTTGTGACAAAAAAATAAAAACTTCTATGAACTCACCATACTCCTAACGGAATACCTTGGGGTGTCTTCTTTCTAAAATGGGGTCATTAGTGGGGTTCCTATACTGCCCTGGCATTTTAGGGGCCCTAAACCGTGAGGAGTAGTCTTGAAACAAAAATGACCTGTGAAATCCTAAAGGTACTCATTGGACTTTGGGCCCCTTAGCGTACTTAGGGTGTAAAAAAGTGCCACACATGTGGTACCGCCGTACTCAGGAGAAGTAGTATAATGCGTTTTGGGGTGTATTTTTACACATACCCATGCTAAGTGGGAGAAATATCTCTGTAAATGACAATTGTTTGATTTTTTTACACACAATTGTCCATTTACATAGAAATTTCTCCCACCCAGCATGGGTATGTGTAAAAATACACCCCAAAACACATTGTACTTCTTCTCCCGAGTATGGCGATACCACATGTGTGGCACTTTTTTGCACCCTAAGTGCGCTAAAGGGCCCAAAGTCCAATGAGTACCTTTAGGATTTCACAGGTCATTTTGAGAAATTTCGTTTCAAGACTACTCCTCACGGTTTAGGGCCCCTAAAATGCCAGGGCAGTATAGGAACCCCACAAATGACCCCATTTTAGAAAGAAGACACCCCAAGGTATTCCGTTAGGAGTATGGTGAGTTCATAGAAGATTTTATTTTTTGTCAAAAGTTAGCGGAAATTGATTTTAATTGTGTTTTTTCACAAAGTGTCATTTTCCGCTAACTTGTGACAAAAAATAAAATCTTCTATGAACTCGCCATACTACTAACGGAATACCTTGGGGTGTCTTCTTTCTAAAATGGGGTCATTTGTGGGGTTCCTATACTGCCCTGGCATTTTAGGGGCCCTAAACCGTGAGGAGTAGTCTTGAAACGAAATTTCTCAAAATGACCTGTGAAATCCTAAAGGTACTCATTGGACTTTGGGCCCTTTAGCGCAGTTAGGGTGCAAAAAAGTGCCACACATGTGGTATCGCCGTACTCAGGAGAAGTAGTATAATGTGTTTTGTGGTGTATTTTTACACATACCCATGCTGAGTGGGAGAAATATCTCTGTAAATGGACAATTGTGTGTAAAAAAAATTAACAAATTGTCATTTACAGAGATATTTCTCCCACCCAGCATGGGTATGTGTAAAAATACACCTCAAAACACATTATACTACTTCTCCTGAGTACGGCAATACCACATGTGTGGCACTTTTTTGCAGCCTAACTGCGCTAAGGGGTCCAAAGTCCAATGAGCACCTTTAGGCTTTACAGGGGTGCTTACAATTTAGCACCCCCCAAAATGTCAGGACAGTAAACACACCCCACAAATGATCCCATTTTGGAAAGTAGACCCTTCAAGGTATTCAGAGAGGGGCATGGTGAGTCCGTGGCAGATTTCATTTTTTTTTGTCGCAAGTTAGAAGAAATGGAAACTTTTTTTTTTTTTTTTTCCCTCACAAAGTGTCATTTTCCGCTTACTTGTGACAAAAAATAATATCTTCTATGAACTCACTATGCCTCTCAGTGAATACTTTGGGATGTCTTCTTTCCAAAATGGGGTCATTTGGGGGGTATTTATACTATCCTGGAATTCTAGCCCCTCATGAAACATGACAGGGGGTCAGAAAAGTCAGAGATGCTTGAAAATGGGAAAATTCACTTTTGGCACCATAGTTTGTAAACGCTATAACTTTTACCCAAACCAATAAATATACACTGAATGGGTTTTTTTTTATCAAAAACATGTTTGTCCACATTTTTCGCGCTGCATGTATACAGAAATTTTACTTTATTTGAAAAATGTCAGCACAGAAAGTTAAAAAAAACATTTTTTTGCCAAAATTCATGTCTTTTTTGATGAATATAATAAAAAGTAAAAATCGCAGGAGCAATCAAATAGCATCAAAAGAAAGCTTTATTAGTGACAAGAAAAGGAGCCAAAATTCATTTAGGTGGTAGGTTGTATGAGCGAGCAATAAACCGTGAAAGCTGCAGTGGTCTGAATGGAAAAAAAGTGGCCGGTCCTTAAGGGGTAGAAAGCCCTAGGTCCTCAAGTGGTTAAAGGAAGCATCATTCATTTAGCTGAACTTTGGCACTGCTGTTTCCTTGATGAAGTAAATATTTAACCTGAATAAGTTTTGGCAATTACAAATACCTCCTTTCTTAAGTAAACATTAACTTATACAGTCCTGAAAATGACCGAGCTAACACTAAGCATTATAGTTAAAGGGAACCTCAAATGACAGCAAGGTCCCCAGGCCTTCTTTCAGGCCCGGCCCCTGTAGTCATCCTGGTCCCTCGAGATCTTTCCTCTCTTATCCCATCAGTCACTGTTCCATCAGAAAGCTGCAAGCGTGGCCCCTGGCCCCAGGCCACATGCTCCTGTGGCTGGGGGAGCATTCTGTAAAAAATTGTAACTCCACATTCACCGAAGATGAGAACATGGAGCATGAGAGTGCGATCGAGGCATTAGCCTGCTACTGGCTGAGTTGGCCAGATTTCAGAGGGGCACAACCGCTGAAGGGGAAATAACAGAAAGACAGCAAGGGACGAGGATGACTACAGGGGCTGGAAGAAGACTACTCTGTAGGTATTCACTTACGCAGTGTGCACGTAAACAAGAAAAATCTGCTCCATCAAGTTGCATCAGTTTGCTGTGGGATAGCGGCGTTTCAGCTAAGCCATTAGTGCTTAACAGGACTGGCTGAAAAAAAGGGTGATTTTCCTAGGCTCCAGACGTTCTTTAAAGTGTTTTAAACCACTTTATAACAGTTTATACAATACCATAACATTTACCAACAAAAATATGTAATAACAAAACAATATTATATATCTTGTACATAAAGAAAACTTTGTTTGTATCTCTGAAATGTAACTAAAGCCTTTGTAAGTAAAGAACTGTGTGTATTACTTCTTTGCTTTTACTGTAAATGAAGGACTTTTGGTGCAGTCTTAAAGGGAAGGTTCAGAGACGATAAAAAAAAAATTAGAATCCACCTCCACTTACCTGGGGCTTCCTCCAGCCCGTGGCAGACAGGACGTGCCCTCTGCGCCGCTCCGCAGGCTCCCTGTGGTCTCCGGTGGCGCGCCCGACCTGGCCAGGCCGGCGGCCAGGTCGGGCCTCTCCTGTGCTCCAATCTGAGTCTCACTGGTGCGCGCTGACGTCATCGGACGTCCTCCGGGCTGTACTGCGCAGGCTCAGAACTACTGAGCCTGCGCAGTACAGCCCGGAGGACGTCTGATGACGTCAGCGCGCACCAGTGAGACGCAGATTGGACCGCAGAAGAGCCCCGACCTGGCCGCCGGCCTGGCCAGGTCGGGCGCGCCACCGGAGACCACCGGGAGCCTGCGGAGCGGCGTCGAGGGCACCTCCTGTCTGCCACGGGCTGGAGGAAGCCCCAGGTAAGTGGATGTGTATTTTTATTTTTTTATTTTTATCGTCCCTAACCCTTCCCTTTAAGAATCCTATCCTATATAATAAAACCCCTGTCCCTGCGTGTGCCTCCTGTCTCTGTGTAGCGTTGTCCGTACTTTTCACTACTGCGCATGTGCGCAGCACGGACCCAGCCTCACAGAGACAGGAGGACGGGGATGGGGAGTCGAGCGTGCGGCCGGATGTGCGGCGGGTGAACGGGCGGCCGGATGTATGGCGGGTGAGTGGGTGGCCGGATGTGTGGCGTGCAAACGGGCAGCCGGCTGTGCGTCTGGTTCGTGCTTGGCAGGCGCGCACAGTGGGGGGTGGCGGCCGCACGTGCCCAGAAACACAGACCTAGAGCCTGTTTTTAACCACTTTACTACCACTATGTATCTACGCTCCTGTTATCACCCTTTCCCCACCAGGAGCGTAGATACATGCACCCCCGCCGCTACCGCCGCTGTCCGTGCTCCCGCTCGCTCGTGCGCTCCCGCGCTCATGCACGCCGCTGCCCGCTCGTCTGGAGATCAATTAACGGGAAAAACTGTTCCTGTTCATTGATCTAAGCCCCCCAGCAATGATCGGCTGCTCCTATGAGAAGCTGTGCGATCATTGTGGGAAAAAAAACCAGTTTCCCAGCCTCACTGAACTTCCTGTAAGCGTCCTTCCTACGCTTACATGACGCAATTAACAAAAAAATTACTGTGGCCATCTTGTGGCCAAAAAGTAAAACTACAGTCAAAAACATTTTTCATATATAAATACATTTTTACATTATAAATTAACTTATTACCTCCCACACTCCCCAATTTTTATTTTATTTTTTGTAATAAAAAGAAAAAATTTACAATAAAAAATACATAAATAGTTACTTTATGGACTGAACTCTTTAAATATTTATGTCAAGAGGGTACAACATTGTTACTTTATAAACTATGGGCTTGTAATTAGGAATGGACACAAAACTGAAAAAAATGCACCTTTATTTCCAAATAAAATATTGGCGCCAAACATTGTGATAGGGACATAATTTAAACGTGTAATAACCGGGACAAATGGGCAAATACATTTCATGGATTTTAATTACAGTAGCATGCATTATTTAAAAACTATAATGGCCGAAAACTGAAAAAATAATAATTTTTGTCCCCACATTTTTTCCTATTTTCCCATTAAAACACATTTAGAATAAAATAATTCTTGGCATAATGTCCCACCTAAAGAAAGCCTAATTGGTGGCGAAAAAAACAAGATATAGTTCATTTCATTGCAATAAGTCATGATAAAGTTATAGACGAATTAATGGAAGGAGCGCTGAAAGGTGAAAATTGCTCTGGTGCTCAAGGGGTAAAACCCCTCAGTGGTGAAGTGGTTAAACGGCCGGGCTTAGGTCTACCAGTTTATAAATAAACTAGTGACCTAATCCCGTTTAAAAAAACGGGAAGTCTGTGGACATGCGCATGTTCCTTCTCGCATCTGTCCTTTAAGTGAAGTGCCCTGTATCTGAGAAATGGAAGGTTAATGTTTGGAGCCCCTGACAGCTCTGGGCTGTTCCCCTCTAGTTACGCCCCTGTGTACAACTTTTGCAATCAGGGTGATCCCCAGGCTTACACACTGGCTCCTTTGCTTTACTAATAAATGACTCATCACTGCACAACTATCTTTTGTCAGCGATTAGCTAAATTACCCTCCGGGCATGGAAGCGATCCTAGCGGTATTCACTCACCAGGCTTCATTCCTGACTTCAGAGAACAGAGTAGCTTCATCTTCATTTAGATCATTAAAAACAGAAGCACTTCACCATGTAACAGTAACAACCATCTGCAGCTGGCATATTTCACACACAAAACAATCAGTGAGCAAGAGAGTCCGCAACTTACCGGATTGTAAATGGGTGGAAAGGCTGCCATTCTGTCTGCCTGCTGCTGCTGCTGTGTACAGAGCTGCTAGAGAAATAGTTTCGGTTTCCTGGAAAGGAAGACAGAAGAGGCCAGCCCCTCAGAGGTTATATACTGTATCTACATACAGGCAGGAAACACATCAGCATAATAAACGCTGATAACATTGCAGGTTTTTAGACATGCAGTGCAAAGCCAGGTTACAATCAAGCAGAGCTCTGAGCAGAGCAACAGACAAATCTCTTGCTACACATGCTCAACAGTGGTCTTCAATGCAGCACAATTATCAAACAACTTTTGCTGTAAAACAATTTGAAACAACCCCAAAAATGTGCTTGTTATTGTTCGCGCAACTGATAAGACGTCAATCCAAGGGCTCTCGTTCACATCTAGGGCGTTTTTGCCTTTTTTTCAAGCACCAGCGTATTTTGATAATTGCCCTAAAAACGCGGTGCAATTATTGAATGATTGATAAGAGTGTTCACATCTGAGCAGTTTGTTTCCGATCCGCTCACTCTCAGCAAAGCACTGCCTGTACCATTTTCTGAGCGTTTTTGCATAATGGAAGGTATAATGAAATCGCAAAGCGCTTGAAAAAGCACTTTGTATAGCGATTTCCCCAGCGCTTTTAAAGGGACCCTGACCTCTAAAAATAAACGAAATTGGTACTTACCTAGGGCTTTCTGCAGCCCACCGTAGGTCGGGAGGTCCCTCGGCGTTGTCCTGGCTCCTCTCCCGGTCCCTCCGCCGCATACCGCACCGGCAACACCCGCGCCGGGTGTCGGGCTCCCACTTTCTGAACCAGGACGCTCTTCATCATCACGGTGGCCGGCGTGACGGTACTGCGCATGCGTGGTTTAATCAGGAAGTGGGAGCCCGACACCTGGCCCGGGTGTCGCCGGTGCGGTATGCGGTGGAGGGACCGGAAGAGGAGCCAGGACGACGCCTAGGGAGTAGGGACCTCCCGACCTACGGTGGGCTGCAGAAAGCCCCAGGGAAGTACCAATTTCATTTATTTTTAGAGGTCAGGGTCCCTTTAAGAATAAATGCATTGTATTTATTCTTTTCCAGGTCAAAGAGTTCACTTCCTGACTTGCCTTGAAAAGCGCTTTGTACAAAATCACAGCGTGCAGCTACGCGCCGGGAGGAGAAAAAAACGTGCAAAAAAACGAAAATCACTGCCATCAGCAATTTCGATTTTAGATGTGAACAAAGCCTAATCGAATCTGATTAGAGAGAGATCTGTCAGTTGCCCATACACCGCAGGTCGGTTCCCGATCAATTGCATGCTAAAATCGATCAGGAATAGGCCTTGTGACGTCGCCTCGCCGGCCCAACGCAGTCCCCGTAATGTGCAATGTGCCCCCCAGTGCACTATACTGTATATTACTAGAGATGTCGGCGAACTCCTCACCTGTACTACTTCCGGGTTGCTATGACCCGGAGTAGTACGCCTGCGCTGGCCCAGCAGTGCGCGTCCTAGATCGCGCTCCTGTTGCCGGGCACTTTCTGCGCAGGTGTGTGACGCGGACAGGTAATGTATAGAGCACTGGGAACTGATGGGACACATTGCACACTAGCGGGGGACAGCATCGGGAGAACTGACGGGACACATTGCACACTAGCGGGGGACAGCATCGGGAGAACTGACGGGACACATTGCACACTAGCGGTGGACAGCATCGGGGGAACTGATGGGACACATTGCACACTAGTGGGGGACAGCATCGGGGGAACTGATGGGACACATTGCACACTAGTGGGGGACAGCATCGGGGGAACTGATGGGACACATTGCACACTAGCGGGGGACAGCATCGGGGGAACTGACGGGACACATTGCACACTAGCGGTGGACAGCATCGGGGGAACTGATGGGACACATTGCACACTAGCGGTGGACAGCATCGGGGGAACTGATGGGACACATTGCACACTAGTGGGGGACAGCATCGGGGGAACTGATGGGACACATTGCACACTAGCGGGGGACAGCATCGGGAGAACTGACGGGACACATTGCACACTAGCGGTGGACAGCATCGGGGGAACTGATGGGACACATTGCACACTAGTGGGGGACAGCATCGGGGGAACTGATGGGACACATTGCACACTAGTGGGGGACAGCATCGGGGGAACTGATGGGACACATTGCACACTAGCGGTGGACAGCATCGGGGGAACTGATGGGACACATTGCACACTAGTGGGGGACAGCATCGGGGGAACTGATGGGACACATTGCACACTAGTGGGGGACAGCATCGGGGGAACTGATGGGACACATTGCACACTAGTGGGGGACAGCATCGGGGGAACGGATGGGACACATTGCACACTAGTGGGGGACAGCATCGGGGGTTTCATTGCTCGCTTCGCTATATCACTCCCCGTTACCACTGCGCACCCGATCGACCAAATCAGCCGTACATCTTGCAGCACGTCCGACCAATTCAAGCAACCAATTTCAGCTTGAAATCGGTTGCATGGGCATCGATTATCATCTGATTCGATTATAATAATCAAATCAGATGGTCGATCGGTCACCTGATGTATGGCCACCTTTATAATTCATTTACATTTTATTTGCCTATAGGTGGAGATCTTAATGTTGCACTCGGACTTTCCCTAAGTTAAACAAATTAAAGCTAATGGGAACCGGGTTTAGGGTTTAGAAAAAAAAAGTCAGATACTCACCTAAGGAGAGGGAGGCTCTGGGTCCCATAGAGCACTCCCTCTCCTCTCCCGGTGCCCGCTGTTCCGCTGGCTCCCCCGTAGCGGTATTCGACCGTTTCGGTCAAATACCGCTGGCTCCCAGCCGAACACTGCGCATGCGCACATGCCCTCTATGACGCGTCCGAGGGTGCGCCGCCTGTCTTCGGGAGGACTCGGCTCCTGAAGACTTCCCGAAGTCCCCTCGGCGTGGGACGAGAACGGAGGAGCCAGCGCAGCACTGGGGTCACCGAGAGAGGAGAGGGATGGCTCATTAGGACCGAGCCTTCCCTCTCCTTAGGTGAGTATCTGCCTTTTTTTTGTAGATCCCGGGTTACATTAGCTTTAAGAAAGGTCTTACAAGCAAGGCCGGGCCGAGAGAGGCTCCAGTCTCAGGGCGCAGTGTAGGAGGGGGGCGCACAACTTACTCAGCTATCATTCCAATATTGTGTTTGAAACAGAGAGAAATAAGAAAAGGGGATACATGGCAGTGACAGCAAGCCAAATAACTACAGATTAAGGTGTTGGGGCCCTGGGGTGCCTCTTAGTCTAAGAGCAATCAGTGTATGATGGCTGGGGTGGGAGGGATGGAGGGGCGCACATTGGTGCCTAAGCCTTGGGTGCTGGAGGACCTTGTTCTGGCTCTGCTTGAAAGAACATCAATTAGTTGTCGTTTAGAGAGTCGTTTAGGGGGTCACTTACCCACTGTAAAAGACTTCACATATTATTCCGTAGTTCATAACGTGTATTCCAGAATAGACTATATCTCACAACCTTATGTTTGATGCACTTAAAGCGACACAACTAAAAAAAATTCCCAGTTACTTCTCTGGGGCCTCTTGCAGCTCCCTGAAGTCTTCCTGCTCCCTCGCCATGATTCCATGCTCTGCCGTTCTTTTGCTTATCCCCTTTGCATTCACAGTAGCAATTTACCCTTACAGCGCAAGCACAGAGCGCTACCGGCTACGGGACCGCTTTGGAGGAGATACGTGTTGCAGGGCCACGCATGTGGTGATTGGAGGAGGGCACTGTCATAGACCGCACGGGCCGGTCCTTAATCGGGTTAATTACTCAGAGTCAGAAACTCGGTCTCGCTGTTGCTTTGCGCATAGATGCCCATATGTGGATTCGCAGTCTATGAACCGACTAGCCAAGAGGAGCGTCCTGACTCCAAAGGATTCACCACACACGTACAATTCAAAAGCTTGCCACCACCTGTGAATCAGCACAGGACTGTAAATATATTAGCACACTGCGAACACTGTAAGTTAACGCTTAGCGGTATGCAGGGATCGGCGCCAGATCTGTCTATCTGTGCCCGATTCAAGCATACAGGTTATAAATACAAGATACTCTAGAACACAAGGTAACGTTTTCGGAGGAGTAAGTACGATTGTGTATGTTCAGGAACAGGTCATAACTGCTAAACGATTTTTAAACGTTTTAATAACAAAAATGCATTACACACATTTACATACACTAATTAACATATATACACAAAGCTTAAAATAAAAGGGAATAATTGTGAAAGGTTTACTTAGCCGAAATGCAGTCTGTGTGGGGATATTTCCTTCTGGGAAAATAAATGCAAAGTCCTTGATTTCAGAGTCATAGGCCTTTAGGTATGTTTTGTAATCCAAGCAGATGTTACAGTTCCAAGATGGCTGCTGGGGCGTCCTCTGCCCAGCAGCATGTCGAGCTGTAATCCAGATGATGTTAAAATGGAGGACTGAAGTCCGCCTGCTGGCAATGTGCTTTTGATGAAGCTGGTTTGGTGGTGTGGCCACGCCTGCCCCCTCTGAATTACCCACCAATGACAGTCCACCTCCTCCTAGGAGGATTTTGAGCCTAAATTGTGAAACACTGTAACTCATAAACTATACATGTCATATTTAGGTGGATAGCAGATTCATAATTGTCAGAAAATACCGATTAATATGACATCTTGCATGAGTGCGTTAGGGTGACCGGTCCCCAAGGAGGGTCGCACACCAATAACCGGACAAGTTATTGTTATGAATTTTATATCAGCACATTGGGCAGATTTAAACTAATAAGACTATATTAATTTTATAGCTGTGCTATACACGGTTTTCATTTAACAGACCGAAATAAAAAATGACATGCATTTCAATCTGTTCCTAAGCGGAGCTACTCCGGCTGGACTCCCACTGGGGAAACTGGCCTTAGCCTTTCCTGTGAAGAAAGGAACTTTTGGTGCTCAATTAGCATCTGAGTGTGACCAGCTACAACACCCTTTTGGTGTATTATACCAGGCTAGGGTTTCATACCTCTGTGTCCCTGGCCAGGAAAGGGACTCTTGATCAAGTTAATTTAGTGTGGGTGATGGGTTTGCTTTCACTCAGAGAGAAGGAAAAGACATCTGTGGTACGTTTAAACAGAAAAATGTAATTCCGCTCTGCTTTGCGGAACGACCCAGAATCACTAATCATCTCGATTTTGGTATCATTCATGACAGGCACCGGGGGAGCCAGTTACTTACCCGTGGCTTCTTCCAGCCTTCAGGGGGCTGGAAGAAGCCACAGGTAAGTAACTGGCTGATTTTTTTTCAATTAAAGTTACTTTTACAGAGAAACGGTAACAAAGAATTGAACTTCATCCCAATCAGTAGCTGATACCCCCTTTCCCATGAAAAATCTTTACCTTTTCTCATATGGATCATCAGGGGGGTCTGTATGGCTAATATTGTGGTGAAACCCCACCCACAGTGTGATGTGAGGACCATGGTCCTGACGATTTCCTGTCTGTGAACCTCATTGCATTCTTGGAAATAACGGCTGTTTACAGTTGTTTCCAACTGCCAAAAAAGCGAGCAGCATCTCTTTCCACTGACATTACCTGCCAGCAGTCACCTGCCAAATGTCACCATGTGAATGTAAATCAGGGAGAGGAAAGATTTTACAATGGGCAAACACTGACTGAATCATTTATACATAATTATTGTAAAAATGAAGCACTTTTTTATTACATTTTTTTTCACTGGAGTTTCTCTTTAAGGCTGACATAGGAGTGATTACATATTCAGACCATGCACTGGTTTCACTGGCACTTCAATGCAGGTCTTAAGGTGGCCACACACCATACAATTAAAAGATCAAATGTTTTCACCAATTCGATAATTTTGATCGGTTGTCTCAAAAAAATCAAGAGCCGTTCTTTGTTTTCGATCGATAAATACGATCGAATTTCCGTTTTTTGGGTTGTTTTTTTTTAGAGATTGGACATGTTGGAAATTTCAGACCAACTTTATCAATAATTGTATCGTGTGTGATGGATTTGTCAATTATTTGATGTACAGTTCCAATCAATTTTTTCTGATCTTTCAATTATTTTATTCATGATTGGGGGAAAAAATTGAACATAGGTGTGTGGTACATTGGTCAGATTTAATTGTTACAATCAGTCAGAAAAATTGATTGCTATTCTTGAATTGAACAGATATTTAAAAAATTGTATGGTGTGTGGACACCTTAGGCCCCGTTAACGCTTCTGTGCCAAACTGTCCGGTTGCATTAGGTATGTATGCGGCTGCGATCCGAATCCGTTTGGTAAAAGTTATAAATAAAACTATATAATTGTTGGGGTCTGTGAGGTCAGCAGAAGGTGCACCTCTGTTTAGGCCTCACCTCCACCTCCGACATACTGCCAAACAGCTCCAGCACGTTAGTCACTGCTGCTCCACTCCAGACATGCTTGGCCCATGTGTCCCCATTCAAAATAGCCACTAGAATACGCATAGGAAGTGGGGTAGAACGTCAGGTGTTTGTAGCCAGTGTGTTCTGTGCTTTCCGTTTCCCATTGGTTTCTATTTCCGGATGATGCAGTCAGGCTCCGGTCCGGGAGCGTGGGCCGGATGATCCGGACCCGAAAAATAGTGCATGTTGGAAAAGTGTCCGGAGTTCGGATCAGATCCGGCTCCGTTCTGTACAGAACGGACGCATGTGGACGTCCGCATAGACTTTGCATTGCTATGCGGAACGTACGTTCCGTTTGTATAGTATACGGTCCGGATCCGATCAGGCGAATCCGGACAGCGAACGCTAATGTGAACCAGGCCTTAGGTACAATTTTTCCTTTTTTTCGATTAGATCATTTATTTGGATTATTCTATTAGATCAAATATAAAGATTTTCCAACATGTCTGTTCGGATTTTTATAGAAAAAAATGGGAAAATATTTATTTTTTCCTGGTAAAAAAAAACCAAAAACATTCATTTCAACTTTCATTCGATTCAATTGTTTTGGTTGAAAAAACAGGAAAATTTAACATTTTTATTGTACCGTGTACGGGTACCATTAGAGAGATCATTTAATTGGAAATCCAATACCTCAGGGAGGTTGTGACACATCAACAGGGAAGATGATTCATACTTCGACACGAATGGGAATGACAAAACCTCTGCTGCTGTGGACTGGGAGGCCCACAAGTGTGTCCTTCGAGCATTTCTAAACCAATGTGGAGTCAGGTTAATGAGAAAGAGGGAACAAGAATTAGCTCAGTTACTACACAACATTCACTTCCTGGAACAGCGTCATAAGGGCCTAATGTCACAACAAGATCTTGCTGAGTTACCAGATGCTAGGAATGCTGGGAAGAAGATGATGCAGACACAAGCAGCTGCACATGGATGCCAGAGTTTTACGGCAACAACAACAAAGAAATGATATCCAACAGATTACAGTATAGCAGGGGCGCCGCGAGGCATAAAGCGAACCAAGCGGTCGCTTGGGGCCTCACAATCTTAGGGGCCTCGGCGGCTCCGTGACGTCGGCGTGACGTCACTTTTTCCCCGCAGCCCCGCCGGGCTGGCAGAGCAGAGCAGGGCTACAGGAAGATGGCCGCCGCCGAAGCCCTGCTCTGGAGACTATGTCTCCAGTACAGGGCTTCGGGTGGCCATCTTCCCGACCCGTAGCCCTGCATGAATCAGCGCGGGAGATTGGAGGAGGAAGCCAGGGAGGGAGCTCCGTGGGAACTGCGCGCCTGAGAAGCCGGCCGGGAGAGGAGACCAGGGAGAGAAGACTTCTGCCAGTGCCAGCCTGCCAGGTGAGTAAATTCTTTTCTTTTTGCAGCCGCAGCCCTAATTGCGAATTTGCTGATGTGGCCCTAATTGCGATTGATTTCTGCTGAACTGTGCCCTAAATGCGTTTGATATCTGCTGAAAATGTGGCCCTAATTGCGATTGATTTCTGCTGAACTGTGCCCTAAATGCGTTTGATATCTGCTGAAAATGTGGCCCTAATTGCGATTGATTTCTGCTGAACTGTGCCCTAAATGCGTTTGATATCTGCTGAAAATGTGGCCCTAATTGCGATTGATTTCTGCTGAACTGTGCCCTAAATGCGTTTGATATCTGCTGAAAATGTGGCCCTAATTGCGATTGATTTCTGCTGAACTGTGCCCTAAATGCGTTTGATATCTGCTGAAAATGTGGCCCTAATTGCGATTGATTTCTGCTGAACTGTGCCCTAAATGCGTTTGATATCTGCTGAAAATGTGGCCCTAATTGCGATTGATTTCTGCTGAACTGTGCCCTAAATGCGTTTGATATCTGCTGAAAATGTGGCCCTAATTGCGATTGATTTCTGCTGAACTGTGCCCTAAATGCGTTTGATATCTGCTGAAAATGTGGCCCTAATTGCGATTGATTTCTGCTGAACTGTGCCCTAAATGCGTTTGATATCTGCTGAAAATGTGGCCCTAATTGCGATTGATTTCTGCTGAACTGTGCCCTAAATGCGTTTGATATCTGCTGAAAATGTGGCCCTAATTGCGATTGATTTCTGCTGAACTGTGCCCTAAATGCGTTTGATATCTGCTGAAAATGTGGCCCTAATTGCGATTGATTTCTGCTGAACTGTGCCCTAAATGCGTTTGATATCTGCTGAAAATGTGGCCCTAATTGCGTTTGATTTCTGCTGAACTCTGCCCTAATTGCGTTTGATTTCTGCTGAAAATGTGCCCTAATTGCGTTTGATTTCGGCTGAAAATGTGCCCTAATTGCGTTTGATTTCTGCTGAAAATGTGCCCTAATTGCGTTTGATTTCTGCTGAAATGTGGCCCAAATTGCGTTTTTATTTTCTGGTGTCTGGGGTAACTGTTGCTGCATTTATTATTTAATGGTCATAGTTGGCTATATTTGCTGTGCTACGGTTAAGCTTCGCCCATACAATGTCATGGCCGCGCCAATCTTTCGGCGCGCTACGCGCGCCTCAATCACCCCAACATCCATTTTTTTCCCGCAAACAGCCCCGCCCCAATCCGGCCTCCTGCTCCACCCACATGTCATGGCCACGCCCACTTATGCGGGATAGCCACACCCATTTTTCGCCGCGACGCGCTTCGCGCGCCGCAGGATAGGGCCTCTTGCTACAGTCCGCTTGGGGCCACAAAAACCTTAGCTGCACCCCTGCAGTATAGACCTTAAAGGGATACTGTAGGGGGGTCAGGGGAAAATGAGTTGAACTTACCCGGGGCTTCTAACGGTCTCCCGCAGACATCCTGTGTTGGCGCAGCCACTCACTGATGCTCCGGCCCCGCCTCCGGTTCACTTCTGGAATTTCAGACTTTAAAGTCTGAAAACTACTGCGCCTGCGTTGCTGTGTCCTCGATCCCGCTGATGTCATCAAGAGCGCACAGCGCAGGCCCAGTATGGTCTGTGTCTGCGCAGTACAGTCCTGGTGACATCAGCGGGAGCGAGGACACGGGCGTGCAGGCGCAGTGGTTTTCTGACTTTAAAGTCAGAAATTCCAGAAGTGAACTGGAGGCGGGGCCGGAGCATTGGTGAGTGGCTGCGCCAACACAGGATGTCTGCGGGGGACCATTAGAAGCCCCGGGTAAGTTCAGCTCATTTTCCCCCGACCCCCCTACAGTATCCCTTTAAGTCTGGAAAAAATATATTCAAATTGAATCACTGGCAAACACCTTTGGGGCTGGAACCCACACTAGAGCGATGTGTGAGCATTTAGGGAGCAATTAAACATGCTAGCGATTTCCCTAAACGCTCAGCTAATGTTAATGGATGGGTCAAAATTCCACCGGAGCGATTGCGATTAGCAGAATCGCTATCACTGGACAAGCAGCATTTTGGTGGCTTTAGCATTTGCGTGAGCGTTTCTGCAAAGTAAAGTATATAAATGCTGGCGTAATCGCTCATGAATCGCTACACATAGCGATTTGAGTGCGGTTTTAAATGAATGCAAACTAAATAAAATTATGATACATTGAAAGGACCAATCAGAATTAAAATCTCTAATCGCAAATCTCTACTCAATCTCTGGCAAAAAGCTTACACTTTTTAAAAATCGCTACCAAAATTGCCATAAAACGCTCAAGAAATTGTTTACAAAACACTCATTAAAAACGCTAGTGATTGCGATAGCTATTTGCAATTTGTAGTGGGTTCCAGGCCTTAGGAAGCTTCAGCCCCATTTTCTGTGGGAGGCAAGGTGGGTGTCTGCCTAGGGCGCAGTGCAGGAGGGAGGAGCAGCAGGCACCACAGCCTCGGGAAAAAGGCATGGAGCTGTGCAGGGAGGGAGGCCCAACCCCTCCCACCCTCTCCTCGTGCCCCCTATCTGTGCTCCTCTTTCCATTGCAGAGCTTCAGTGCAGCAGGCTTGGACAGTGAACACTTACCTCCTCCGGGCTCCATGCGCTAGAGGTCCACGTCACCACTCAGTCTCCTTCCTGATTTTAGAGCATGAGGCACTGCAGACAGAAAAGCCCAGAGGGATGTGGACCTCTTTTGCATGGAGCCTGGAGCAGGTGAGTGTTTATTGTAATCCCGGGCTGTCATGCAGATATGGCTTCATTGCTTAGTGCTTGAGCAGGCAAGGGGGCAATTACTGTATACAACCTGTGAAATAGAAACCGCAGGCCTGCAAACCTGCCCATGGTCCATGATGTACTAGAGAATGAACGAGATTGGAGGACATTTAGCTACTTCTGGAAGCATTTGGCCCTGGACATATTTCAATTAAGAAATCAATATATAAATGTTTACTTTTATCTTCTCAGTCATGTGTCCAGTCTGTAGTCAGACAGACAATTGGAAGTTCGACAGCAACCAACTACTTCAGGTGGAAGCAAGAAGGCGCTGAAATTATCACCAGAGGTCAATTTGCGTTCTTATCCCACCTCAGGTCAAAACTTACACCAAACACTAAATGCATTTTTTTCCCAATCGTCCTGATACATTCAGTGTACATTAAAATATGTCCCATTTTCACACAGAGAAGGGATGACCTTCGCCGAAGTTCTGCCATGGTGGGGGGAGGGGGGCACAGAATGTGAGCACGAGGAGAGGGTGGGAGGAGTCGGCCCCCTCCCTATTAGGCCAGCTATACCTTGGAGGGTTCTGTGTCTACCTATCGTAAGGGGGCCTCTGGAAACCTATACTGGTGGGTCATCTGGCCTATGTAGACCAAAACAATCAGGGGGCTAGTTGGGCCTAATGTACAAAAAATATTATTATGCACTCTAAAACCAAACAATGGGTTGGTGTTAAACAAGCTCTTACCCCATGCCCTCTGATTAACTTGCCCTGGTCGTCAAAAACTCCACACGCACACGTGTAAAAATCACCTGGTGCATAATACCCTAAATATTTTTGCTACAACATGTTCTTCTAAGGATTTATCGCCTTGGACATCACCAGGTTTTTTTTTCACTAGTATATAATGGATTGTTAACAATAAACATTATGTTTACAGTAATATTAGTTTCTGATCTTGAGCATGTGCTGCAAAGAGAAGTCATATGCTGGTCACTTGTGCTGCCTCGTAATATCACAAGAAATTAAAGAGGAATACATGATGATTAAATACTTATGTTTTCTGTTGGTGTGATCTAGTCGTCAGGGCTACAGCTAGAGCTGTTCCAGCAACTACTGGAGTAAGAGTCCCCCTTTAAAGAGAACCTGAGGAAAATCCAGACACTTACCTAAGAAGAGGGAGACCTCTGGATGCTGCAAAAGTTTCTCATGCCATCCTCCGGACCACTGCCACTGCCCAGGACCCTCCTGAAGATCGTGAACGTGCTCCTCTTCATGCATGAGTGCACAAGTACAGATATGCCTGCTGACTAGTTTGGAACTGCTCTGGCACAAATGGCTCCGGCTTACTGCGCAGACGTGGCCATACTCGAGCAGGTCCAGAACAGCCATGCTCATGCATGAAGAGTAGTGCGGTCGCAAGCAGAACTCTGACAAACTTTACTGTACCTGTTTTGAATGCATGTTGTGTAATTTTGTCCATATTGTGGAGCTCTGCACATCTTTGCAAATAGATCATTTGGGTACAGTCTTTGTCTGAAAGTGCTGCCGCTTTTTCCTGCTGTACAAAATGAACATAAGTATACTATTTAGCTAGCTGCATTCATGTGCTTCAACCTGCATTCACATTTTTAGATTAGGAATTAGTACATTATTTGCATCTGATTTGCCTTCAAGGCATGTATTTAGCCCCTGTGGGGCTCTGCAAGCCTCTGTTGGCTTACATTTCAGCGTGCAACCTGGAGCACTGTCATTTGTTTGATGTCTGTTTGACATTTATGATTAGCAGCACCAGGTTAAAAAATTATGTTTTTGTTGTTAATCTAGCGGTAGGTCTTCCCCCCGGGGGCCCGTCAATGCCGTGGGGAAGTTTAGTAGGGAATAATTTGTGCACATATTATTTATAATGAAACTAACGTCCCTCCTTTGGCGAGAGGAATCAGCGTGGGTGCAAGATACAGCCGGTATGGCTTATCCTGCTCCTGCACAAGTTCCCAGCGACATTAAATACTATTCCCCCTCCAGGCCGCCATAGATGGTGGGGAATTAAATAATTTGGCTTCCAGCAATTGCTGGAGGCCGAATTATAGTGTTTTATAAGTAACCTCAGCGCTGTCTTCTGACGGTGCTGAAGTTACTCACTGCTACGCCCAAGTCTCCTGCGCTGGAATGAAAGTGTTCGCTCCTTTGCTGTACCTATTTTGAATGCAGGTTGTGTCATTTTGTCCATCTTTGCAAATCGCTAATTCTGGTACAGCCTCATTATGAAAGTGCTGCCACTTCCTCCTGCTGTGCAAGCAGAACTCTGACAAGCTCTTGTCAGATTTCTTTGAGTGGTCCGCGAGTGGCAATGGTGGTCAGGAGGACAGCATAGGATGCCTTTCCAGGATCCAGAGGCTTCCCTCTTCTTAGGTAAGTATCTGATTTTAGGCCTGATGTTTTCCTTGGGAACACTTTGAGGCTGGATCAGTGGCATAGCAATATCACTGCAATGTCCTGGATCCCTCTTTGCCATTTCCGCTGCTCTCCGCTGTGATCCTGGCTTTTAATCGCCAGTTTTAGGCAGTGTTTACAAACAAAAAACATGGCCGCTAAACAGGAAGTGATGCATGTGTATATACAGTATATATCATGTTACAGTACACTACAAGTTTTAATTAATTATGAATTTTCTGCACTCCAGTCAGGGATTCTTACAATTTCTCAGCATGGGCAGCTCCCTCCCACCTCAGACAAGCTGATATTGAGAGCAGAGACCTGTCTGTGAGGGATAAACAAAGCACACACACAGAGCCTGCCGGGGGCGTGGAGGGGGTGTGCATAACTTCTCCCTATCACAGCAGAGGCAGTGCATTCCTCTCTGGGTCGACAAAGCTTGACAAAGAAAAGAAGATTAGGTATATTACAGAGATAGTGCAACTAGAAAAGGCTGCAGTAATCCAGATCACATTAGAACAGGTATAGGAACTTATAGGATAGAAGAAATAAGGCTGAACATTTTGTTACAGTCTCTAAAAAAAACATAGGCAGATCCAGAGCTGGAACTGTTCCCTAATGTCTACATACATTTAATTTTTTTAAATTCATGCTTTGCATTTAGCACATTTCTCCACTGGAATCTGATGCAGACTTGGATGAATAAAGCCTACTAGTTCTACTCTTTGCCCAGAGACTGTAGCATTCTGCAGAAACCATTATTTTGATTTTCTCAGGTTCCTAATGTCCCATTGAACACAAGGGCCAGTGCCCAATGCAGCATAAAACACAGAGACTCGGCTCTCTATGTTGGTGCCTGGTTTCTGGTGAGTCACCAACCTCGCCTGAACAACGAAACTTCAAAAAGGAAGCAGCACTCCACTGCTGGCTGCAAAGAAGCAGGTGTGTGCAGATCCCGTGATAAAGCATCTGCACACCCAGTAGTGTGCTTCTTCCTTCTTGAAGGAACCCATTATTTACATTGAATGTGATTAGGGAGTTAGGCTTGGTTCACTCATAAAAAGGTATCCAGTCCTGTCCTATCAGTTTTGACAGTTGGCATCAGTTTGGCATGTGTTTCTGTGGCTGTGTTCACACGTAATGAGTACATTTTTGGTCCAGTCCTGTTAGTTTTGTATGTCTTTCTGTGGGTGTGTGTAACGATTGGTGTCAGCAAAAGCTTTTCTGATTACTAGTGATCTGCAGTATCACCACTAATACAGATGCTATATCTGATTATATGGTGATCTGCAGAATCACCAATAATGCTGATATAGCGTCACCAAGGTACTTTGATATGTGTAAGGTGTTTGGTGCAACAGTAATACAAAGAGCACAGGCGAAAGATCAGGATTCCCTGAGGAGCAGGAGATTCTGACTGCATCAAAGTAATATACAAGAATGATTCAGATACTACTGCAGCCGAGGATCTCAAATGCTAGGAGATCACGGTCTGCAAGGAGATTGAATCACCTGAGAGTGAGAGGTGTTTCAGACCTTACTGCAGAAGTATATTCCCGAGGAGCGGGAATAACAAGAACCCCTTAGCCTGGGCAAGACCCAGTGCTGAGGGTAGAGTAATCAGGCAGGCCGATTCGGTAACACACGGACAGAGGCAGTACAGGAGCAGGCAGAGTTCGGCAACTAGATCAGATAGGTAACGGCACAGAATCAGAAGACAGAAGAGTAGTCAGGCAAGCAAGAGGTCATAACAAATAATACAGTTCAATAGTACTTTAAGCTATCAAGGAATCTGACTAAGTGTGGATCCCCAGCTCCTGCTGGTTCTAGCACACTGTGGGATCTGACTCAGGTCTGAGAGCTAACACATACATTATTCGCAACAGCAGACAAGGATCAACTGACAGGCAGGGTCTATATATACTTGGAGCACTCCTTAGCTCCACCCCATTCACTCAACCAATCAGAAGGGCGGCTGGAGTCAGCTGACCGGCTGGTCAGCTGACTGCCCTTCTACCTGCATAAAGGTCCTGTCGCCTTGCGCGTGCGCGCGTGACCCTCAGCCTCTGTGTGTCAGAGAGTCTATGCACAATGTCAGAATGTGAATGTGTGTTAAAGGCTGCCAGCTGGGTTGCGGGAACCGCCGCCATGTCGCCGGCCGCGGCGGCGGTGTCCCTGCTGCCCTGCGACACAGGCGCTGTGCTGGGAAATGAGTGTGCGGTGGAAACCGCCGGCTGAGATGCAGAGACCGCCGCCATGTTGCTTACCGCGGCGGCGGCACTTCTGTTAGCCCTTACAGTGTGTTCATACATAAAAAATGTATATTCATGGCCGTATTTGGACATTTTACCACCCAATATGTAGAAGCTTTCCAGAGGCGCCAATAGAATAAAAGTCACTTAAACGAGCTTAAAACCGATGGGGCAGTGGTGGGCCAAACCCATCCATGCAGACAAAGCAAACAAAGGAAGCACTGTGGCATCAACAGTCAAACAACAATTTATTTATACTCCACAGTAAAAATAGGCAACGCGTTTCACGGGCTCAATCCCGCTTCATCAGGCTAATCATAAAGGAGCATACAGCTTAACAGCATCAAAACCACACTGAGCGCCTCTGTGGACAGAGGCGCTCAGTGTGGTTTTGATGCTGTTAAGCTGTATGCTCCTTTTTGACCAGCCTTAATATATATATCTCTTGCTGTTCAGTTGCTGGTTGTCTGGCGTTGCGAATGCTTATGTGTTAGCACTCAGACCTTAGTCAGATCCTTCAGTGTGGTGGAACCAAGTGGACCTGGGAATCCACACTTAGCCAGTTCACTGTATTTTATCTGTGTTATTCTCTAGCATAGTTCCAGGGTGTTGAGATCACGGCCCTCACACCCCAGACTAGGAATACTGTATATCATCTGTGTTATTCTCTAGCATAGTTCCAGGGTGTTGAGATCACGGCCCTCACACCCCAGACTAGGAATACTGAATATCATCTGTGTTATTCTCTAGCATAGTTCCAGGGTGTTGAGATCACGGCCCTCACACCCAAGACTAGGAATACTGAATATCATCTGTGTTATTCTCTAGCATAGTTCCAGGGTGTTGAGATCACGGCCCTCACACCCCAGACTAGGAATACTGTATACCATCTGTGTTATTCTCTAGCATAGTTCCAGGGTGTTGAGATCACGGCCCTCACACCCCAGACTAGCAATACTGTATATCATCTGTGTTATTCGCTAGCATAGTTCCAGGGTGTTGAGATCACGGACCTCACACCTCAGACTAGGCCTTGTTCTGATATCTGTTATGACCTGTAGCTTTTCTGAATATTCTTCTGATCTCTGATTTGGTACTTTGCATATCTGATACTCTGTTGCCGACCCGGCCTGTCTGACCTTCTGGCTGTCACCCTCCGCAGGGTGTCCAGCCTTTCCGCAGGGGTCCCCTACTCTTCAGAGGGGACACTGCTCCTTATCAGTCAGGGACTCCCTCTCCAGGTGTCCTTGACTGCAGTAGAGTCTTCTTTGCTTATTGGACCACCTGCTACCCCGGTGGTCCAAAGGTTACTGTTGCACCAATACACTTACACATTCAGGTGTCTAGAGGTTAGACATATTTGATTATTGGCGATACTGCAGATCCCCAATAATCAGGTATATCTGTATTCTTGGGGATACTGCAGATCGCCAAGAATCAGATTCTCTCTCTGGTTGCTGACACCAATCGTTACAGGACTGAAATGGAAAACTGGGACCAAGTCACTGACCAACGTGAGGGGAAGGCCAGTTGAATAAAGTCTCGCAAAATAACAATATAGATTGTAAAAACTATTAAATTACCTGGCACCTGCTGTAATGGACCGTTTTCTCCAGACCCTCACCACACGCGTGCATAAGAAAAAAATCTGAATACATAATGAGTAAACAATTGGAGGATAAAGTTCATAAAACAGCTAATAAAGTGTTCATCCTTACCCCCCCACCCCCACCCCATATTTCATCATCTCATCATATATCACTTCGGGCCTGTTTCCACTAGCGCAGAAACCAGGCCGAATCCGCAGAGTTTCCCCCGGGGAAATTCTGCACTAGGAAATCGCTTGCCCTAGTGATTCGGCCAACATTGCCATCAGTTTTCGTGCGGGAGGCAGCGAATCCCATAGCCGTGCATGGCATGGCTTCTGGGATTCGTCTGCGTACATGCAGTCCAGGAAGTGCCGCCGCGCGTCTCGCAGCCATGTGCAGTGGCCAGTGGAAATGGGCCCTTAGCCTTCTCCCCTATTATTTCATCAAGTGCTCACCTAGCCCATAATCCCCCCTACAGGTAGAGTCTTGTACTGTGTTGAAAACATTGTCTTGCGGCTTCTCCACTCCATCAGCCCCAGGGACAGGTGGGGCAGAGTTTATTGCTGAGGTGGAAACGGACAGAGGTGGGATGGAGGACACCATCCAGGGAGGCAGGAACAAGGACAACAGAGCCCAGCGCTGATGGATCGTAGGAACTTGATGTGCATAACCCTGTCTCGATCTTAGCAAGCGCTGGTGTTGACCAGTGTAAGGGGCCAAAACACACATTACCAGCTGGTGCCACGTTTAGGAGATTTGTGCTGGGCCAGCTGCAATACAATTTACATTACATTAACACTTGAGGGCCAAATTTAATTGATGTCCGTGCCAAATTCATCTCGCGGGCCAGAGTTTGACATGTACGGTATGATTGTATGGCACAACGTGTATGAAAATTTATTGGTTATGCATGTAAGTCATGATAACAGCATATAGCTGGCTATATGCTGTTATCATGACTTACACAGGACCCTTGTATTCTCAGAAACTGTAGGGTGTTGTACCGTGTTAGTCATCAGTAAAAGCAAGAGGTTTTGAATCAGGATGATACCATTTATTGGTTAACTAAAAAGAATACGAGTAAGCAAGCTTTCGGCTGTATAGCCTTTGTCAGGCTGCAATCCTGTTTGCTCACGAGATGTTGGAACAGACAGAAGTATAAATACACGCCTTAAAGGAATACTTAAGTCTGCTAAACCAAAAATGACTTTTACTCACCCGGGGTTCCCCTCAGCCCCCTGTAGCTGAACGGTGCCCTCGCCGTGTCCCTCCGATGCGCCTGGACTCCCCGGCAGCCACCTCCGGTTTGGCCGTCACCGGCCGACAGGCTGGGAACGCGGCTGAATAGCCGCGTTCCTGGCCGCAATAGCATTATAGAGGGCGCTATTGCAGCCGGGAACGCAGATGATCAGCCGCGTTCCCAGCCTGTTGGCCGGTGACGGCCAAACCGGAAGTGGCCGCCGGCGAGTCCAGGCGCATCGGAAGGGACACAGCGAGGGCACCGTTCAGCTGCAGGGGGCTGAGGGGAGCCCCGGGTGAGTAAAAGTCCTTATTTTTAGTAGACTTAAGTATTCCTTTAAGTAAAACAGAACATCTAAATGGGGTGAGAGGTTGTTAGCTGAGATAAGACTCCTTGTTTGCACAATACTCACAGAATTGGGACTCAGACTGTCAAGCCGTGTATTTATGCTTGCAAAAAAAATCTATGTATCTATGTATCCCCTTTTGATGTTGCATGTACAGTTGTGTTCAAAAGTATTCAACACCCACTGAAATTGAGTGTTTTGGCCAGTTTGACATTGATTTTGATCATTTCAGTCATCTTGTTTACAATTAAATCAAAGAGGCACTTGTAAGTAAAGTAAATATAACATAAAATGTATAATGAAATAACTACAAATAACTACAAATTTCGGCTCAGGATGACCCAGCATTAGATCAGATACTGCGTCTGACAAACCTGACAAGAAACAGTCCAGAAGTGCAAATGACCCCCATCTAGCTGAAACTGCCCATTTTCTGAACTCAGCTGCGTAAACTTCAACCGGATCCCTGCCCTGCCGCAAAGTCTTGAGCTTCCGCTCAGCGGTAGAGGCGATGTCCGGATCATCATAAATTATAGCCATAGCTTTAAAAAATTCCTCATGTGAAGCTAGGGCCTCATTCCCTGTCTGGAGAATATATGCCCAGGTCTGGGAATCCCCTGACAGCAGAGTCTTAATGAGCGTAATTCTCTGTGCCACGGTTCCTGACAAATTAGGTCTCAACTCAAAGTATGATAACACTCGATTTCTAAAATTCTGAAAGTCAGATCTGTGACCAGAAAACTTTTCGGGCACAGGCATACGTAAGTCTGTACCTGGAGGAGATCGCACTATATTCACAGCCATCTGTAGGACTTGTGCAGACCCAGACAAAGCGTTGATCTGTGTCTGATGACTGTCCAGCACTTGGATGAAATTTTCCACCGAGGTGGTGAGTGCATCAAGACGGCTGTTAAGTGCGTCCATTTGGTTTTGGTCTGCCGTTCTGTAACGATCAGTGTCAGCACACAGAGAGAATCTGATTATTGGTGATCTGCAGTATCACCAAGAATACAGATTATACCTGATTATTGATGATCTGCAGAATCACCGATAATCTAAGTATAACTAACCTCTGGACACCTTTATAATGTGAGTGTTTGGTGCAACAGTAATGACTTTGAGTAAGACCACCCGAGGAGCAGGTGGTCTCTGGCAGTATGGGCGATACCGCCTTTTGGGAAGTACAAAATCCGTCCAACAGCCTGAGGCCTCCAAAGGGGTGGAGTCCCAGGCTGAAGGTAGGAAGAACCTGTGAGTGAGTGACACCTGAAAGGTGGATGTCACTAGCAGGTCTGGAGACTATCTCTAAGGAGAGAGATAGCTCTCTAGGTCGGGCAAGCCAGGTCGGCAACACACAGACAGACAAGGTACATAGACAGAAGGCTGACTCGGTATCCAAAGGCAGGCAGGGTTTGGCAACAGATAATCAGATATGCGTAGGTACCGAATCAGAAAGCAGAGGGATAGTCAGGAATGCAATAGGTCATAACAGATATCAACAATGCCTAGTCTTGGGTGTGAGGTCTGTGGTCTCTACACCCTGGAACTAGTCTGGAGTATAATATGATGGTACAGAGTATTCCTAGACTTGGGTGTGAGGTCCGTGGTCTCTACACCCTGGAACTAGTCTGGAGTATAACAGAATGATAACACAGAGTCCCTAATCTTGGGTGTGAGGTCCGTGGTCTCGACACCCTGGAAGTAGTCTGAAGTATAACAGAATGATAACACAAAGTCCCTAATGTTGGGTGTGAGGTCTGTGGTCTCAACACCCTGGAACTAGTCTGAAGTATAACAGAATGATAACACAGAGTCCCTAATCTTGGGTGTGAGGTCCGTAGTCTCAACACCCTGGAACTAGTCTGAAGTATAACAGAATGATAACACAGAGTCCCTAATCTTGGGTGTGAGGTCCGTAGTCTCAACACCCTGGAACTAGTCTGAAGTATAACACAATAATACACAGAAGTAATCTGGCTCAGTGTGAATTCCCAGGTCTTCCTGGTTCTAACACACTGTAGGATCTGACTAAGGTCTGAGTGCTTCCACGTAGTGTTCGCAACGGCAGACAACTTGAGACTGACCAGCAGTGACTATATATAGCGCGGCGCTCTCCGGCGCCACCCATCAGCAATCAACCAATAGCCACTTGCTTTGAGGTCAGCTGACAAACCTGGTCAGCTGATCCCTCCTTGTTTGTCATAAAGGTTCTGCCTCTCAGCACGCGCGCGTATTCCTCAGCCTGTGTGAACTAACAGGCCCAGCCACACCAGACGCACGCTGCTGCGTGCAAACCGCCGCGCTGGACGCGGAATCAGCCGCCTTGCCGCCAGTACACGCGGCGGCTTTTCCGTGTTTTATCACAGTACCCCCCACCCCCTGAGGAGTGGACTCCGGACACTTCCCACCAGGCTTTCCAGGGTGCAAGTCATGGAATTCTTTCTTCAATTCCTCTGCATGCATACAACAGTCTGGCACCCAAGTTCTCTCCTCTATGCCATATCCCTTCCAGTGAACCAGATACTGCACGAAGTTCTGCACAAGCCGTGAGTCCAGAATCTTTTCAATCTCATACTCAGGTTGGTCATCAATCAACACAGGGGGGGGGGGAAGCGGAATCCATGTGCACCGCCAGCTTGAGTAAGGACACATGGAATGATCTCACACCTCGCATGCTGGTAGGGAGATCAATAGCATAAGTGACATTATTGATCTTTCTGGTCACTGGAAAAGGACCCACAAATCTAGGGCCTAGCTTGGGCGACAGTTGCTTTAGAGCCAAATGTCGCGTGGACACCCAGACAAAGTCCCCTAGAGAGAATTCTCATTCAATGGAACGTCTCTTGTCAGCCTGTTTCTTCTGGTTCTGAAAAGCCTTCCCCAAATTTCTTTTCACTATTCCCCAAATTTGCTTTAAGGACCTCTGCCAATTCTCCAGGGCTGGGAACGGAGTAGAAGCCACTGGCAATGGGGCAAACTTAGGTGACCTTCCCGTCACTACCTGAAATGGGGAAAATCCTGAGGAGGAACTTCTCAGATTGTTGTGTGCAAATTCTGCAAACGGCAAAAATGTTACCTTGTCGGTTTGTGTATCTGCAACATAACATCTCAGAAACTGTTCCAGGGACTGATTTCGGTCTGGCCATTGGTCTGTGGGTGGTAGCCTGATGAGAAAGAAAGATCCATGTCCAACTGATGGCAAAATGCCCTCCAAAATTTAGATACAAATCGGACTCTATATTTTCCGGAATGCCATGCAGCCGGAAAATGTGCTGGATTAAGAGATCAGCCAACTCCTGGGCCGAGGGGAGTCCTTTCAGGGGAACAAAATGAGCCATCTTACTGAATCGATCAACTACCACCCAAATGACCGTCATGCCCTCAGACCTGGGGAGTTCGCCCACAAAATCCATGGACAAATGGGTCCAAGGCGCACTCGGAACTGGTAAAGGCTGCAAAGTTCCAACCGGTGCCTGATGGGAGGGTTTGCTTCTAGCACACACTGCACACTCTCTCACAAACTCCTTACAGTCTGTTGCCAATGACGGCCACCAAGCACATCTAGAAATTAGATCCTGAGTTCTGGTGGCCCCAGGATGCCCAGCATTCTTGTGGGAAGGAAACAGCTGCAACAGTTGTAGGCAAAAAGGCAATGGTACAAACAGGACCCCCTCAGGCTTCCCC
Organism: Hyperolius riggenbachi; assembly: GCF_040937935.1. NCBI lineage: Eukaryota > Metazoa > Chordata > Amphibia > Anura > Hyperoliidae > Hyperolius > Hyperolius riggenbachi. Next base: position 88,490,013 of record NC_090653.1, on the reverse strand, counting down.
TCAGGAACATCCTGTTGGAATGGACTCAGAGTGACAGTCCAGTCTTTCCAGGTTTCGGTGGCTGCCAGGACCACCTTTTGAGGTATAATGGTCTCAGGGGCTGAGGGCTGTGCTGTCTCAGGCTCAAAACACCTGGATAAGGCATCAGCCTTGATGTTCTTACTACCAGGGGTATACGTGATCACAAATCTGAATCTCGAAAAGAATAACAACCACCAGGCCTGTCGGGGGCTAAGTATCTTAGCGCCCTCAATGTACTCCAAATTTTTGTGATCAGTGTAAACTGTAATGGTGTGTTCTGCCTCTTCTAACCAATGTCGCCATTCTTCAAAGGCCAACTTGATAGCTAGAAGTTCCCGGTTGCCTATATCGTAGTTTTTCTCTGCGGGTGAAAACCTATGTGAAAAATAGGCACAGGGGTGAAGTTTCCCCTGCAAACCAGAACACTGAGACAGCACAGCCCCTACCCCTACCTCTGAGGCATCAACCTCCACTATAAAGGGAAAGGTGACGTCTACATGTCTCAAAATGGGTGCAGAACAGAACAATTTCTTCAGAGTGGAGAAAGCAGCATGGGCCTCTGGGGACCAGTGGTGAGTATTTGCCCCTTTCTTGGTGAGACTGGTGAGAGGTGAGATCACTGTAGAGTACCCCTTTATGAATCTCCTGTAGTAGTTGGCGAACCCCAGGAATCTCTGGAGTGCCTTCAATCCTACAGGCTGAGGCCACTCCAAGACAGTGGTGCTCAAATACCCCTTTTAAAAATTCGAATTTGGTCGAATTCGAATAGTAAATTATTCGAGGTCAGTCGAATATTCGAGTCGAATATTTTTTACTATTCGATTCGACCTCGGACTTCGAGCTCACTATTCGAGTCGGTATTCGAGCTCACTATTCGAGCTGACTATTCGAATTGGCCCAAAATAGCTTCCAACACTTGTTTTGAGGGTGAATGATGCAAGAAACATCTTTTTTTCCAAGTAACAACAGCAAGTGATTATGTGGGGATGTTCCTTTAAAAAAAAATGTGGAAAGAGAAGTTGTGTCCTTAATTTGGTTCAGTAGTGTAGTGTTACTGTATATACTTGTTCTTCTTCTTCTTTATCTTTCTTAATCTTCTTCTAGATCTTCTTCTTCTTCTTCTTCTTCTTCTTCATCATCTTCTTCTTCTTCTTCATCTTCATCTTCTTCATCTTCTTCTTCATCTTCTTCTTCTTCTTCTTCATCTTCTTCATCTTCTTCATCTTCTTCATCTTCTTCATCTTCATCTTCATCTTCTTCATCTTCATCTTCTTCTTCATCTTCTTCATCTTCTTCATCTTCTTCATCTTCTTCTTCTTCTTCTTCATCTTCTTCTTCTTCTTCTTCATCTTCTTCATCTTCTTCTTCTTCTTCTTCATCTTCTTCATCATCTTCTTCTTCTTCTTCATCTTCATCTTCTTCATCTTCTTCTTCATCTTCTTCATCTTCTTCTTCATCTTCTTCTTCTTCATCTTCTTCTTCTTCATCTTCTTCTTCTTCTTCTTCATCTTCTTCATCATCTTCTTCTTCTTCTTCATCTTCATCTTCTTCATCTTCTTCTTCATCTTCTTCTTCTTCATCTTCTTCTTCTTCTTCATCTTCATCTTCTTCATCTTCATCTTCTTCTTCTTCATCTTCTTCTTCATCTTCTTCTTCATCTTCTCCTTCTCCTTCTTTTTCAATATCGTCTTCTTCTTCTTCTTCACGTATTTCTCTTTTCAAATTTTTTTTTAAAGAAATGCAGCTATTTTTGAGCGTAACAAATAGCTGGTGGGCGCACGCATGTTGGAAGCGCCATTGTATGTGCTCCCTGGCAGTGGAAACACAAAGACAGCAGGAGGTAAATTCAGCAGCAGGAGGAGGAGGATGAGTGTGTGGCAGCAGGCAGTCAATGAGGCAGGCAGCTCGCCGTGACATAATAGCCCTGGTACCTAGCGGTGATACCAGGGCTGTAAATAAACACAACAGGAGGTCCCAGACAGCGGTCGTGCAGCCCACATTGTGTCCAATACACAACTGGGACAACACAGTTTTCAACCCGGGCACCTCAGAAAAATTAAACCTTTTTTTTTTTTTATTGGTTTTTTTTGGTTTTGGTTTTACAACCAATATAGCTATTGTTTTGACGTAATAGCTGGTGGCAGAGTGGCAGCAGAAGGTAATTCTGTGTACCCTGGCAGTGGGAAACACAGACAGACAGCAGCAGCAGGAGGAATGGAGGAGCAGTGTGAGCAGCTATTGTTGTGACGTAATAGCTGGTGGCAGAGTGGCAGCAGACGGTAATTCTGTGTACCCTGGCAGTGGGAAACACAGACAGACAGCAGCAGCAGGAGGAATGGAGGAGCAGTGTGAGTGTGGCAGCAGGTAGGCAGCGTGACATAATAGCCCTGGTACCTAGCGGTGATACCAGGGCTGTAAATAAACACAACAGGAGGTCCCAGACAGCGGTCGTGCAGCCCACATTGTGTCCAATACACAACTGGGACAACACAGTTTTCAACCCGGGCACCTCAGAAAAATTAAACCTTTTTTTTTTTTTATTGGTTTTTTTTGGTTTTGGTTTTACAACCAATATAGCTATTGTTTTGACGTAATAGCTGGTGGCAGAGTGGCAGCAGAAGGTAATTCTGTGTACCCTGGCAGTGGGAAACACAGACAGACAGCAGCAGCAGGAGGAATGGAGGAGCAGTGTGAGCAGCTATTGTTGTGACGTAATAGCTGGTGGCAGAGTGGCAGCAGACGGTAATTCTGTGTACCCTGGCAGTGGGAAACACAGACAGACAGCAGCAGCAGGAGGAATGGAGGAGCAGTGTGAGTGTGGCAGCAGGTAGGCAGCGTGACATAATAGCCCTGGTACCTAGCGGTGATACCAGGGCTGTAAATAAACACAACAGGAGGTCCCAGACAGCGGTCGTGCAGCCCACATTGTGTCCAATACACAACTGGGACAACACAGTTTTCAACCCGGGCACCTCAGAAAAATTAAACCTTTTTTTTTTTTTATTGGTTTTTTTTGGTTTTGGTTTTACAACCAATATAGCTATTGTTTTGACGTAATAGCTGGTGGCAGAGTGGCAGCAGAAGGTAATTCTGTGTACCCTGGCAGTGGGAAACACAGACAGACAGCAGCAGCAGGAGGAATGGAGGAGCAGTGTGAGCAGCTATTGTTGTGACGTAATAGCTGGTGGCAGAGTGGCAGCAGACGGTAATTCTGTGTACCCTGGCAGTGGGAAACACAGACAGACAGCAGCAGCAGGAGGAATGGAGGAGCAGTGTGAGTGTGGCAGCAGGTAGGCAGCGTGACATAATAGCCCTGGTACCTAGCGGTGATACCAGGGCTGTAAATAAACACAACAGGAGGTCCCAGACAGCGGTCGTGCAGCCCACATTGTGTCCAATACACAACTGGGACAACACAGTTTTCAACCCGGGCACCTCAGAAAAATTAAACCTTTTTTTTTTTTTATTGGTTTTTTTTGGTTTTGGTTTTACAACCAATATAGCTATTGTTTTGACGTAATAGCTGGTGGCAGAGTGGCAGCAGAAGGTAATTCTGTGTACCCTGGCAGTGGGAAACACAGACAGACAGCAGAAGGGCAGTACACAGCAGCAGCCCACTGTAGGTGTGAAATGTGTGGCTGCAGGCGACGTAATAGTCAAAGTGAACCAGGCTGGCTTAGTGAGCAGGAGCCAGGAGGTGGTAAAGGGTGGTAAGGCACATTAACGATGGTACTAAGTTCCGGCAGCCAGTTCATGTCCCCCTCTCGCCGACAACAGGGGCCAGGAACTCGCCTTCCACCCACGCCTGGTTCATCTTGAGAAACGTCAGTCTGTCCACAGACTTGTGAGACAGACGTGAGCGTTTCTCGGTGACCACGCCACCAGCTGCACTGAAGCAGCGCTCGGACAGCACGCTGGAAGGGGGGCAGGACAGCACTTCCAGGGCGTACTGCGCCAGCTCGCTCCAGATCTCCATGCGCTTGACCCAATACTCCATGGGATCAACAGGGGCATCGCTGTCAAGCCCGCTGTAGGACCCCATGTAGTCAGCCACCATGCGGGTCAGGCGCTGGCTGTGACCGGAGGAGGATGCTGCTGCATGCATCTCCTCTCTAGTCACTGCTGCCGGAGCCTCTACAGTCCTGTAGAGCTCGTGGCTGAGAGACAGCAGGTCTGTGGGGCGCTTGCTGCTGCTGGATGCAGGCACCTGCTGCTGCCTCTGTGCTGGCTGCTGGACAGTGGGGGTGGAAGGCTGGGGGAAGGCTTCCTCCAAGCGCTCAACAAGGGCCTGCTGCAAGCTCCTTATTTGTTGCGCTGGGTCTCCTCCTGCAGGCGGCAGGAACTGGCTCAACTTCCCCTTGAGGCGTGGGTCCAACATCATGCTGATCCAGATGTCCTCCCTCTGCTTCATCTGGATCACCCTGGGGTCCCTGCGCAGGCACGTCAGCATGTGCGCTGCCATTGGGAAGAGGCGGGCCACGTCTGCTGGCACATCGACGTCAGTGCTGTCCTCCTCATCCTCCTCCTCTGCTGCCTCATCCTCTCTCCACCCCCGCACCAACTCAGCTGCACTGCGCTGATCCCCCTCATCAGCAGCCAGGTCAGGGACCTCCACCAAGTCCTCCTCCTCCTCCCCCTCAGAGGTGGACTGTGCAGCTGCTTGCCGCTCCTGCTGGTCCAAGGCTGCCGCTCCCTGTGCCAGCAAAGCATCGAGTGCCCTGTTCAGCAGAGAAACCAGGGGCACCCACTCGCAGACCATAGCATGGTCCCTGCTCACCATGTTTGTGGCCTGCAGGAAGGGAGCCAGCACTAAGCACACCTGCTGCATGTGCCTCCAGTCATCATCGGGGACGATGGACGGGATGTTGCTGGTCTTGTCCCTTCTCTGAGCTGCGGAAACAGTGGCCAGGGCAAGGTAGTGGTTGACAGCGTGCTTCTGTTCAACCAGACGCTCCAACATCGCCAGGGTGGAGTTCCAGCGAGTCGGAACGTCAATGATCAGCCGATGGCGTGGCAGATCCAGCTCCTTTTGCACGTCTTCCAGGCTCGCACAGGCTGCAGCCGAGCGCCGGAAGTGACGCACAACGTTCCTTGCCGTTTCCAGCAGCTCGTCCATCCCCTGGTAGGTGCGCAGGAACTTCTGCACCACCAGGTTCAGCACGTGGGCAAGACAGGGGATGTGGGTCAGGTTTCCCCTGTCTATGGCAGCAACCAGATTGGCCCCATTGTCGGACACCACCTCTCCGACTCTGAGGCCTCTGGGGGTCAGCCAAATCCGCTCCTGCTCCTGGAGTTTGGCCAACACGTGGGCTGCCGTCAGCTTGGTCTTGCCAAGGCTGACCAAGTGCAGCAGCGCTTGGCAGTGGCGGGCCTTCACACTGCTGCTGAGGCGGGGGGTTTGGCCAGGTGTGGCGGAGGATGGCAGAGGATCGGAGGAACCCGCTGCAGTTCCCCTGACCCTGCGGGGTGGCACCACCCACTGTGTTGCTGCTGCTGCTGTGCCCGCTGCTGCTCTCCCATCCTCACCCCCTTCCACCAAGCTGACCCAGTGGACAGTGAAGGACAGGTAGCGGCCTGTCCCGAAGCGGCTGCTCCAGGAGTCCATGGTGACGTGGACCCTTTCACCAACCGCGTGCTCCAGCCCTCGCTCCACATTGGCCATCACAAAGCGGTGCAGTGCAGGAATGGCCTTGCGGGCGAAGAAGTGTCTGCTGGGGAGCTGCCAGTCTGGGGCTGCACAAGCAAGCAGCGCCCGCATGTCGCTCCCCTCCTGCACGAGCGTGTACGGCAGGAGTTGGGAGCACATGGCCCGTGCCAGCAAGCCGTTCAGCTGCCGCACGCGACGGCTGCTGGGAGGCAGAGCCCTAACCACCCCCTGGAAGGACTCGCTCAAAAGGCTCTGGCGTGCCTTTTTGCTGGCACGGGAATCAGCAGACGGAGCAGAGGAGGCCACTGAGGACTGGCTGCCAGAACAGGCCTCAGTGTCGGCGGCAGGAGTTGCAGAGGGGGGAGGAGCAGGGCGTTTCCGCACTCCTGCTGGTGCTGCTGGAGGAGCAGGAGGGCGGGTGGCTGCTGTTGCTGCTGCTGCTGCTGAAGGCTGTGCAGTGATGGGATTGGTGCCACTGCCAGCACCAGATGCCTTCAGCCTCTGGAACTCCTCATGCTGGTGGAAGTGTTTCGCAGAAAGGTGGTTGATCAGCGAGCTGGTGCTGAACTTCAAGGGGTCTGCACCTCTGCTCAACTTCCGCTGACAGTGGTTGCAAGTGGCGTACTTGCTGTACACTGTGGGCATGGTGAAAAACCGCCAGATTGGTGACAAAAACATCCCCCTACGGCATGGAAGCGCTGCTGCCTGTTTCCCTGTGGTGGTTGGGGGGGGGGGGGGGTCTTGGGTGCGGCTGGTGGTGGTACTGGCTGATGCTGCTGCTGCTGCTGCTGAGCCTGAGACACCAGCAGGCTGTGGGACGCTGCCAATGCTTGCAATGATGCGCCTCCTTGCAAGGCCCACAACCGCATCCTCCTCCTCCTCCTCAGAGCTGCTGAGGACGACATCCTCTGGATGTGTTGGCACCCAGTCTCTGTCTGTCACCGGGTCATCATCATCATGCCCCTCCTGAAACATGTCCTGCTCTGATGATGACCCCCCAAACTCCTCTGCTGATGCATGGATGGGACGCTTGACTGTCGCCACAGTCTTGCTGTCCAATCCCTCCTCCCCCAAAGTGCCCATCAGCATCTCCTCCTCCAAATCGCCAACAACAGCATTCAATTGACTCATCATGCCTGGGGTCAAAAGAGTGCTGAGTGACAGGTCGGCGACTGACGGTGAACTGGCCTCCTCCCCAGGCCCTGCTGGGCGGCTGCTGCGAACAGGGGTGGTGGTGGTGAGGGTGGAGGCCTCGGATGCAGAGCTGATGGCGGGCTGCTCATCCTCCGTCATGAGTTGCACCACAGTGTCTGCATCCTTTTCCTCAATGGGACGTTTCCGACCCGGCTGGAGGAAAATGGGAGCAGGTGCTACACGCTGCTGCTGCTGTGTCTCTGCAGCGTGAGTTGCAGATGCTCCTCCTGGGCGGCGCCCAAGGCGTCCACGGCCAGTGGCTATGGGAGGAATGTTAGCCACTGACGCTGCTGCTGCTGCTGCGGAACTGTGCATGGTGGCGCGCCCGCGGCCGCGGCTTGCCACAATGCTGCTCCCTCTCTTCCTGATTCCCTTGCTGCCCTTCCCCTTGCCCAAACCGCGCTGGCTGCCACTTCCAGACATCTTCAATGTTTTGGGCGTATAGACAAAAGTTTTGTAAAAGGGCGGGTGAAAAGTGGGGTACTTTAATGGAGTGGGTTGGTTGGTGAGGTGACTGAGTGAGTGTCCCCTAGTACAGTAAGTAAGTATTAACAGTCAGGAAGTACAACTAGCAGTTACAATAATCAGTAGTAGTAATCACAAGTAAATTTAGTGTGTGTACACTCAGACAGTGAGTGCACGCACGCAGGAGCTAGTAGCCTATGGACACAGTGACTGAGTGTCCTAGACTCCTAGTACGGTAAGAGTAAGTAAGTAGTAACAGTAAGTAGAACTAACTAATAACAATAATCAATCAGCGATCAGAAGGAAATGGAGTGTGGGTGGTGTGTGTGTACACTCAGACAGTGAGTGCACGCACGCAGGAGCTAGTAGCCTATGGACACAGTGACTGAGTGTCCTAGACTCCTAGTACAGTAAGAGTAAGTAAGTAGTAACAGTAAGTAGAACTAACTAATAACAATAATCAATCAGCGATCAGAAGGAAATGGAGTGTGGGTGGTGTGTGTACACTCAGACAGTGAGTGCACGCACGCAGGAGCTAGTAGCCTATGGACACAGTGACTGGGTGTCCTAGACTCCTAGTACAGTAAGAGTAAGTAAGTAGTAACAGTAAGTAGTAGAACTAACTAATAACAATAATCAATCAGCGATCAGAAGGAAATGGAGTGTGGGTGGTGTGTGTACACTCAGACAGTGAGTGCACGCACGCAGGAGCTAGTAGCCTATGGACACAGTGACTGAGTGTCCTAGACTCCTAGTACAGTAAGTAGTAACAGTAAGTAGTAGAACTAACTAATAACAATAATCAATCAGCGATCAGAAGGAAATGGAGTGTGGGTGGTGTGTGTACACTCAGACAGTGAGTGCACGCACGCAGGAGCTAGTAGCCTATGGACACAGTGACTGAGTGTCCTAGACTCCTAGTACAGTAAGTAGTAACAGTAAGTAGTAGAACTAACTAATAACAATAATCAATCAGCGATCAGAAGGAAATGGAGTGTGGGTGGTGTGTGTACACTCAGACAGTGAGTGCACGCACGCAGGAGCTAGTAGCCTATGGACACAGTGACTGAGTGTCCTAGACTCCTAGTACAGTAAGAGTAAGTAAGTAGTAACAGTAAGTAGAACTAACTAATAACAATAATCAATCAGCGATCAGAAGGAAATGGAGTGTGGGTGGTGTGTGTACACTCAGACAGTGAGTGCACGCACGCAGGAGCTAGTAGCCTATGGACACAGTGACTGGGTGTCCTAGACTCCTAGTACAGTAAGAGTAAGTAAGTAGTAACAGTAAGTAGTAGAACTAACTAATAACAATAATCAATCAGCGATCAGAAGGAAATGGAGTGTGGGTGGTGTGTGTACACTCAGACAGTGAGTGCACGCACGCAGGAGCTAGTAGCCTATGGACACAGTGACTGAGTGTCCTAGACTCCTAGTACAGTAAGTAGTAACAGTAAGTAGTAGAACTAACTAATAACAATAATCAATCAGCGATCAGAAGGAAATGGAGTGTGGGTGGTGTGTGTACACTCAGACAGTGAGTGCACGCACGCAGGAGCTAGTAGCCTATGGACACAGTGACTGAGTGTCCTAGACTCCTAGTACAGTAAGAGTAAGTAAGTAGTAACAGTAAGTAGAACTAACTAATAACAATAATCAATCAGCGATCAGAAGGAAATGGAGTGTGGGTGGTGTGTGTACACTCAGACAGTGAGTGCACGCACGCAGGAGCTAGTAGCCTATGGACACAGTGACTGGGTGTCCTAGACTCCTAGTACAGTAAGAGTAAGTAAGTAGTAACAGTAAGTAGTAGAACTAACTAATAACAATAATCAATCAGCGATCAGAAGGAAATGGAGTGTGGGTGGTGTGTGTACACTCAGACAGTGAGTGCACGCACGCAGGAGCTAGTAGCCTATGGACACAGTGACTGAGTGTCCTAGACTCCTAGTACAGTAAGTAGTAACAGTAAGTAGTAGAACTAACTAATAACAATAATCAATCAGCGATCAGAAGGAAATGGAGTGTGGGTGGTGTGTGTACACTCAGACAGTGAGTGCACGCACGCAGGAGCTAGTAGCCTATGGACACAGTGACTGAGTGTCCTAGACTCCTAGTACAGTAAGAGTAAGTAAGTAGTAACAGTAAGTAGAACTAACTAATAACAATAATCAATCAGCGATCAGAAGGAAATGGAGTGTGGGTGGTGTGTGTACACTCAGACAGTGAGTGCACGCACGCAGGAGCTAGTAGCCTATGGACACAGTGACTGGGTGTCCTAGACTCCTAGTACAGTAAGAGTAAGTAAGTAGTAACAGTAAGTAGTAGAACTAACTAATAACAATAATCAATCAGCGATCAGAAGGAAATGGAGTGTGGGTGGTGTGTGTACACTCAGACAGTGAGTGCACGCACGCAGGAGCTAGTAGCCTATGGACACAGTGACTGAGTGTCCTAGACTCCTAGTACAGTAAGTAGTAACAGTAAGTAGTAGAACTAACTAATAACAATAATCAATCAGCGATCAGAAGGAAATGGAGTGTGGGTGGTGTGTGTACACTCAGACAGTGAGTGCACGCACGCAGGAGCTAGTAGCCTATGGACACAGTGACTGAGTGTCCTAGACTCCTAGTACAGTAAGAGTAAGTAAGTAGTAACAGTAAGTAGAACTAACTAATAACAATAATCAATCAGCGATCAGAAGGAAATGGAGTGTGGGTGGTGTGTGTACACTCAGACAGTGAGTGCACGCACGCAGGAGCTAGTAGCCTATGGACACAGTGACTGGGTGTCCTAGACTCCTAGTACAGTAAGAGTAAGTAAGTAGTAACAGTAAGTAGTAGAACTAACTAATAACAATAATCAATCAGCGATCAGAAGGAAATGGAGTGTGGGTGGTGTGTGTACACTCAGACAGTGAGTGCACGCACGCAGGAGCTAGTAGCCTATGGACACAGTGACTGAGTGTCCTAGACTCCTAGTACAGTAAGTAGTAACAGTAAGTAGTAGAACTAACTAATAACAATAATCAATCAGCGATCAGAAGGAAATGGAGTGTGGGTGGTGTGTGTACACTCAGACAGTGAGTGCACGCACGCAGGAGCTAGTAGCCTATGGACACAGTGACTGAGTGTCCTAGACTCCTAGTACAGTAAGAGTAAGTAAGTAGTAACAGTAAGTAGAACTAACTAATAACAATAATCAATCAGCGATCAGAAGGAAATGGAGTGTGGGTGTGTGTACACTCAGACAGTGAGTGCACGCACGCAGGAGCTAGTAGCCTATGAACACAGTGACTGAGTGTCCTAGACTCCTAGTACAGTAAGAGTAAGTAGTAACAGTAAGTAGAACTAACTAATTACAATAATCAATCAGCGATCAGAAGGAAATAGAGTGTGTGTTGTGTGTGTACACTCAGACAGTGAGTGCGCACACGCAGGAGCTAGTAGCCTATATGAACAGTGACAGTGAGTGTCCCTACGGGTACAGTAAGAGTAAGTAGTAAGTAAGTACAACTAACAATAATCAATCAGTAATCAGAAGGAAATAGAGTGTGTGTACACACAGACAGTGAGTGAGTGCACACACGCAGGAGCTAGCTAGTAGCCTATAAACAGTGACAGTCAGTGAGTGTCCTACTCCTAGTACAGTATAACTACAATACTATTAGTAAAGGACAGCAGAAATACTGGTATAGATGATGAGAGAAATAAACAGAGGACAGCTGCCCACAGAGGCAAGGCCCCCCTGAGGCCTAAACCTGTAAGCTTGCAGCAGCTGCCTGTCTCTAATGTAACACACAAGCTACTAACTAAAATACAATGTCTATCTAAATAACAACAATACAGGTGTATATGGCAGGTGTAGGTGAGCAAAAACGCTAGGTAAATGAACACAATAGAGCACTTGCTAAGCCAAAGCACAAAGGAGCAGATCTCTCTCTGTACAAGTCTCAGGCAAGCATGGAAAACCCGAACATGGCGGCCGCTATTTATAGGGTAGGGGCTGGCCAGGGTCCCCCTCTGTGATTGGCTGCCGTCAGAGGGCCTGGGAGCCCTCTGATTGGCTCTAAGGACATCAATCTGGGCTATGACGCTATTCGAGCTCGGTACCGAGCTCGAATAGCGCCGGTTTGCTCGAATAGCTCGAATAGTGAATGGGCTATTCGAGTGTTCTCGAATAGCCCATTCGAATAGCTACAGCTATTCGGAGCTCGAATACCGAGCTCGAATAGCTGAAAAAGAGCTCGAATATTCGAGCTACTCGAATATTCGAGCTCTGCTGAGCACCACTACTCCAAGACAGCAGAAACCTTTCCAGGGTCCATAGAGAGGCCAGAGGTCGAGATTATGTACCCCAGAAAGGCAACAGAAGTCACTTCAAAAATGCATTTTTCCAGTTTAGCATACAGCATATTCTGTCTCAAATTTCGTAGCACAAACCCAACATGTTTCCTGTGTTCTGAGACGTTGGAAGAAAAAATCAGTATATTGTCTAAGTATACCAAGACGAATTTGGCCAACGCCTCTCTGAACACCTCGTTAATCAGTTCTTGGAAGACGGCCGGGGCGTTACACAACCCGAAGCAGGGGCAAATCCAGGATTTCCAAGGGGGGGATTCCTGATAGGTCTCTTTTGGCAAGCCGCACACTACCGCGCATGCGTTTGCCCACAAAATCCACATGATGCACAGCATTTCTCCACAAAATACACACAATGCGCAGTGTTTCCCTACAAAATACACATGATGCAGTAGTGTTTCGCCAAAATATATATAATATGGCAGTGATTAAGTAGCCAGATAACCCCCCTTTATTATGGATAACGAAATTACCCCACCCCTCTTTAGTATAGGTGACCAGATGACCCCCATTTATCACACAGGTAGCAGACCTGAAAATCGAAATGTGGGCAACATTCACCAGAAAATCGCAATGTGGGCAGCAGTGACCAGAAAATCGCAATGTGGGCAGCAGACACCTGAAAATCACAATGTGGGCAGCAGTGACCAGAAAATCGTAATGTGTGCAGCAGACACCTGAAAATCGCAATGTGGGCAGCAGTCACCAGAAAATCGTAATGTGGGCAGCAGACACCTGAAAATCGCAATGTGGGCAACAGTGACCAGAAAATCGTAATGTGGGCAGCAGACACCTGAAAATCACAATGTGGGCAGCAGTCACAAGAAAATCGTAATGTGGGCAGCAGACACCTGAAAATCACAATGTGGGCAGCAGTGACCAGAAAATCGTAATGTGGGCAGCAGACACCTGAAAATCGCAATGTGGGCAGCAGTCACCAGAAAATCGTAATGTGGGCAGCAGACACCTGAAAATCGTAATGTTGGCAGCAGACACCTGAAAATCGCAATGTGGGCAGCAGACGCCAGAAAATAGCAATGTGGGCAGCAGACACCTGAAAATCGCAATGTGGGCAGCAGACACCTGAAAATCGCAATGTGGGCAGCAGACACCTGAAAATCACAATGTGGGCAGCAGTGACCAGAAAATCGTAATGTGGGCAGCAGACACCTGAAAATCGTAATGTGGACAGCAGACACCTGAAAATCGTAATGTGGGCAGCAATCACCTGAAAATCGCAATGTGGGCAGCAGTCACCAGAAAATCGTAATGTGGGCAGCAGTCACCAGAAAATCGTAATGTGGGCAGCAGACACCTGAAAATAGCAATGTGGGCAGCAGACACCTGAAAATCGTAATGTGGGTAGCAGGCACCAGAAAATCACAATGTGGGCAGCAGACACCTGATAATCGCAATGTGGGCAGCAGTCACCAGAAAATCGTAATGTGGGCAGCAGACACCTGAAAATAGCAATGTAGGCAGCAGACACCTGAAAATCGTAATGTGGGCAGCAAACACCTGAAAATCACAATGTGGGCAGCAGTGACCAGAAAATCGTAATGTGGGCAGCAGACACCTGAAAATCATAATGTGGGCAGCAGACACCTGAAAATCATCATGTGGGCATCAGACACCTGAAAATCTCAATGTGGGCAGCAGACACCTGAAAATCTCAATGTGGGCAGCAGACACCAGAAAAAAAAAATACACCTGCGAAAAAAAACCAATTCACTTACCTGACAGAAGTCTCCTCCTCTCCCGGCATCTGGCGCGCAGCTCCCCGTGTCCTCCTGCAGCACATCTCCCGCGCTGACAGGCAGAAAGCAGGGCTACGGCAAGATGGCTACCGAAGCCCTGTACTGGAGACACAAATAGTCTCCAGTGCAGGGCATCGGCAGCCATCTTGCCGTAGCCCTGCTCTGCCTCCCGGGAGAGTGCAGGCTGCGGGGAAGAAGCTGGCTGGGGGGTCCCGCAATTGAGAGGGCGTCAGCGCTCCCCCCCCCCCCCCACACACACACGGCTGGCGGGCCCCGGGCCCCCCTGCGGCTGATGGGGTTCCCGGAGCACACACATGAGCAGGCAGCAGCTGCACTATAACAGTGGCTGCCGCTGCTCAGATTCTGGAGGCACTTCCGGTCTAGGTGCGAGGGGGTGGTTCCAGACACCCGGAACACCCCCTTCCGTGCGCCATTGCGAAGGGCATCACTAGGTACTCATAATGCCCGTCGGGTGTGTTAAAGTCCGTCTTCCATTCATCACCGTCTCTGATACGCACAAGGTTGTATGCATCCCTCAAATCCAGCTTCAAGAAAATCTTAACATTGGTGACCTGGGTAAACAAATCGTCAATTAAAGGCAAAGGATAACAATTTTTTACTGTAATCTTATTTAAGCCCCGATAATCGATGCATGGACTGAGGCCTCCATCCTTTTTTTTTTTACGAAAAAGAATCCTGCCCCTGCTGGTGACCGAGAGGGGCGAATAAAACCTGTAGCTAAATTTTCTCGGATGTATTCTTGCATAGCCAATTTCTCTGGCCCAGACAGATTATAGAGATGACCTCTAGTGGGCATACAACCAGACCTGAGATCGATGGGACAATCAAAAGGACGGTGAGGAGGAAGTTTATCTGCTGATTTGGGACTAAACACGTCCGCAAATTCTGAATACTGGCTTGGCAAACCTTCCACCCGAATCTTGGTGTTACCCAAGGTTACCTTTGCTAAACAATGATGATGACAATGGGTAGACCAGCTCGTTAGCTGACCTGAAGCCCAATTGATCTGAGGAGAGTGAAGTTGTAACCATGGCATGCCAAGAATGATCGTGGAAGTTGTAATTCGCAAAACCAGAAACTGTAGACTCTCTTGTGCAACACCCCCACCATAACCCTTAACTCTGGGGACTGAGATAGAGGGTAGTTACTCTGCAGAGGAGAGTCGTCCACGGCAGTGACCAGAATCCGTTGATTCAAAGGAGAAATAGGAATCCCCAATTTCTTAGCAAATTCGTAATCCATAAAATTGGCTGCTGAGCCAGAATCTAGGAAGGCCTCAGTGGCCATTGTTTGATCTCCCCAAGATATAGAACAAGGGAGAAGCAAACGTTTATCGTCTAGAGGTAAAGACTGCGCGCCTAGGGTATTACCTCCGACTACACCTAGGGGGCAGCGTTTCCCGACTTCTTGGGACAATTCTGCACTCTGTGACCCTCCTCTGCACAGTATAAACAGAGCTGTTCTGTTTTTCTGCGATTCTGCTCCACCCGGGACAATCCCGACCGACCAATCTGCATTGGCTCCGGTGGGGGTGAAACGGGTGGAGGAGAGGCGTAGGAAACATATCTCACATTGTTCCTACTCCGAGTCTGTTTCTGATAACGTAGACGACGATCAACCCTGACTGCTAATGAAATGGCCTCATCAATAGATTTCGGCTCAGGATGACCCAGCATTAGATCAGATACTGCGTCTGACAAACCTGACAAGAAACAGTCCAGAAGTGCAAATGACCCCCATCTAGCTGAAACTGCCCATTTTCTGAACTCAGCTGCGTAAACTTCAACCGGATCCCTGCCCTGCTGCAAAGTCTTGAGCTTCCGCTCAGCGGTAGAGGCGATGTCCAGATCATCATAAATTATAGCCATAGCTTTAAAAAATTCCTCAACCGATGCTAGGGCCTGATTCCCTGTCTGGAGACTATATGCCCAGGTTTGGGAATCCCCTGACAGCAGAGTCTTAATGAACGTAATTCTCTGTGCCACGGTTCCCGACAAATTAGGTCTCAACTCAAAGTATGATAACACTCGATTTCTAAAATCCTGAAAGTCAGATCTGTGACCAGAAAACTTTTCGGGCACAGGCATACGTAAGCCTGTACCTGGAAGAGATCGCACTATATTCACAGCCGTCTGTAGGACTTGTGCAGACCCAGACAAAGCGTTGATCTGGGTCTGATGACTGTCCAGCACTTGGATGAAATTTTCCACCGAGGTGGTGAGTGCATCAAGACGGCTGTTAAGTGCGTCCATTTGGTTTTGGTCTGCCGTTCTGTAACGATCGGTGTCAGCACACAGAGAGAATCTGATTATTGGTAATCTGCAGTATCACCAAGAATACAGATTATACCTGATTATTGATGATCTGCAGAATCACCGATAATCTAAGTATAACTAACCTCTGGACACCTTTATAATGTGAGTGTTTGGTGCAACAGTAATGACTTTGAGTAAGGCCACCCAAGGAGAAGGTGGTCTCTGGCAGTATGGGCGATACCGCCTTTTGGGAAGTACAAAATCCGTCCAACAGCCTGAGGCCTCCAAAGGGGTGGAGTCCCAGGCTGAAGGTAGGAAGAACCTGTGAGTGAGTGACACCTGAAAGGTGGATGTCACTAGCAGGTCTGGAGACTATCTCTAAGGAGAGAGATAGCTCTCTAGGTCGGGCAAGCCAGGTCGGCAGCACACAGACAGACAAGGTACATAGACAGAAGGCTGATTCGGTATCCAAAGGCAGGCAGGGTTTGGCAACAGATAATCAGATATGCGTAGGTACCGAATCAGAAAGCAGAGGGATAGTCAGGAATGCAATAGGTCATAACAGATATCAACAATGCCTAGTCTTGGGTGTGAGGTCCGTGGTCTCTACACCCTGGAACTAGTCTGGAGTATAATATGATGGTACAGAGTATTCCTAGACTTGGGTGTGAGGTCCGTGGTCTCTACACCCTGGAACTAGTCTGGAGTATAACAGAATGATAACACAGAGTCCCTAATCTTGGGTGTGAGGTCCGTGGTCTCGACACCCTGGAACTAGTCTGAAGTATAACAGAATGATAACACAAAGTCCCTAATCTTGGGTGTGAGGTCCGTGGTCTCAACACTCTGGGACTAGTCTGAAGTATAACAGAATGATAACACAGAGTCCCTAATCTTGGGTGTGAGGTCCGTAGTCTCAACACCCTGGAACTAGTCTGAAGTATAACAGAATGATAACACAGAGTCCCTAATCTTGGGTGTGAGGTCCGTAGTCTCAACACCCTGGAACTAGTCTGAAGTATAACACAATAATACACAGAAGTAATCTGGCTCAGTGTGAATTCCCAGGTCCTCCTGGTTCTAACACACTGTAGGATCTGACTAAGGTCTGAGTGCTTCCACGTAGTGTTCGCAACGGCAGACAACTTGAGACTGACCAGCAGTGACTATATATAGCGCGGCGCTCTCCGGCGCCACCCATCAGTGATCAACCAATAGCCACTTGCTTTGAGGTCAGCTGACCAACCTGGTCAGCTGATTCCTCCTTGTTTTTCATAAAAGTTCTGCCTCAGCACGCGGGCGCGCGTATTCCTCAGCCTGTGTGAACTAACAGGCCCAGCCACACCAGACGCACGCCGCTGCGTGCAAACCGCCGCGCTGGACGCGGAATCAGCCGCCTTGCCGCCAGTACACGAGGCTGTTTTTCCGCGTTTTATCACACATAGGCCTTTTTCTTCCTCCTCCAAACATAGCGTTGATCCATGGGCCCACACAGTTCTAATTTTGTTTTATCAGTCCACAGAACACTACCACAAAGGATCCAGATTCAACTCCTGAGCCAATCATTCAATGTTTTACATAAGTTGTCACCTCCATACATTTCCTCATTATGTCACAGGAGCCCTAGTGGCTGACCGCACTTAGCCTTCTAAACGGTGCCAGCGCACAGATCGTGCGAACTCTGGTCGCAGTCAATGCGCAGGAACCGTTAAGAATTAGCCGCAGACAACTCAGAAGGGAGCCTGTGAGACACGGGTGATTACAACGTCACCTACTGGTTCAGAGTAAACTGCCACCACCGCGGTTACTATGGGACCGTGGGGCCCACTAACTGACTGACTAATCCTGCGAATAAAACGGTTAAACACACGATATTCTGTCTAGCCAACAACAAACAAACAGTAGCGTATCTTCAGAGACCCGGGATCATTTCTGTGTGTGCTGATAAGCAGGGTAGCGGAAAGTGAATGACTTGGAGAAAGTCGTTTATTCACGCAATATAAATAATTAATATATACAGACAATTATGAAAATCAACAATTATGAAAACAGTAATAGCCAGTATGAAAAATAAAAGAAGGGAGAAAAATACTTAGTTGCTGGAAAGATGTCCTTATTGTGGGAAGAATCATAAAGTCCTTGGTTTCAAAGTCCAGAGTTCAGAGTTCAGACCAGGTGGATGCCAGCATATCCTCAAGCTGGCATCTGATGAGTGCAAGATGTTTCAGTGTGGAGGACCCAGCCCGCCTGCTGGCTCTGTGCTTTTGATGAAGCTGGTTTGGGGGTGTGGCAATGCCAGCCCCCTCTGAGCTACCAGCAAATGACAGTTCATTCCCTCTGAGAGATTTTAGAGCTAAACTTATGAATTGCTGTAACTCCTGAACCATACACGTTACATTTAGGGGGGTAACAGCTTCATACTTGGAGGAAAATACAGATTAATATGATACCTGACATGGCTAGTGCATCAGATCAGGGTCCTGAGTAGATTCATACCTGGGTGGTAGGGGCCCCGGGCCCCTCTCGACTGGTATCAAGAGATCCAGCATGACCCTACGGATCCAATGATACCGCTCTCATAACCACCCTATTTATTGTATTCTGTAAATGGGCAAAAGATTATATTGTACATTCATTTCTTCCTGCTAAGGCCGGAGTCAGCCTGACTGGAGTCCAGCTGTGTCTGCTTCTTGGCTATGAAAGGCCCTGTTGGCTCCTTCAATTAACATCTGAATGTGAAATCTGCTTAGACAACTGAGTTTACACCTCTGGCTTGATCAGCAGTCACAGGGCCAGTCTTCCTGCCAGCTGCTTGTCACCTTATACCTGATGGATGGGCCATCAGCACAGCTTGAAGCCAGGGACTCTCTGGGCCCAGGCTCATTAGCATATCAAAAGGGCCAACCAGCATTTGGAATGGTGCTCTCTTTGCTAAGAAAAGGACTGCAGACCTCCTACACAATAAATCCAGATTGTACCGATTTGAAGCGCAATCGACGCAGGAATCGAGTGCGATCGTTCTTTTCTTCACGGGCGATTCCAGGACGCGCCTGCGTCCCCGCAATCGTCCGTGACAGCCCCCCCCCTTGTCCGTGGCTTAGCCACTCATCCGCAAGATGTGTGGCGGCGCCGCTAACCTGGCTGACGGGCCTCGAGTTGCCGGTACGGCGGGAAAACCTATTGGAGCCTGTGGCTCGGTTCCCCTGGACCGGTCGCGGTCTGCTACCCTCAGGGTTGACCCAACATGGACCGTTCTGGACAGGGCGTTTGCGCCACTGCAGTCGGACGTGGTGTCTGCCGGGACTGCGGACAACGGGCAGTGGGTTGGTTAGGTCAACAGCCAGCCCACGCAGGGTTCCCCTGCTGAGTGGCTGTGGACCTAAGGGAACCCCGCGGGAATCCCTGGACCTGCCCAGCTCCTGACAGACGGCACATGCCCTGCAGTAGTTTGCTACATCCCTGTTCATCCGGGGCCAATAAAACTGTTTCCGAATACCGGCGAGTGTCTTGCGGACACCCGAGTGCCCGGTCAGAGGATTACCATGTGCGGATTTCAGCACATGTCCCCTGAACGCACTCGGGACCACAAGCCATTTGGTATTCGCGTGGGATCTACCTGTAGGGGGCTGTACAGACTCACTGTACAGTCTCCCACCTTCCCAGTACACCTTGAAAGCGGCCCCGTCTGCGAGGGGCTCAGCGGCTTGCTTCCTGAGCACCTCCAGGCTTGGGTCACTTTGTAGTGCGGCCGAGAATACGGCGCTGTCAGTTTCAGCCAACTGGCTCATGTCACACGAGGCCAGCGGCTGAAAGGTCTCATCCCTGCGGTCAGAGGAGGGGGAGGAGGCCGGAACCCCCTCCACCTGTTCTGAGCTCGGGTTCTGAGCAGTGCCGCTGCGCGGTATTGCTAGCACAGGTACACTGTCAGAATGGCACAGACGGACATTACTCAGATCATCATTGCATGCAGTAATGACATTGACAGGTATAGACATTTTTTCATTACAGACAGGTTGTACAGGAGACTCAGGTACAGTTACAGCATCATCACAACAGACAGTCTGTACCTCAAACTCAGGTGCCTTTGAAGCAGGCACTATTGAACCTGGTACCCTTGAACTGGGCACATTCAACCCACCTCCCCCTGGTGCTCCCCCAAGTGTATAAAGTACCTGGTGGTGGGTGGAGAGTCCGTCTCCTTCCGTGAGCGACAAGGCGGTCGTGGCAGGTTCATAGTAGGACACAAGTTTGCCCAAATCAGTCCCTAGCAACACAGGGACTGGGAGATCCTTCATAACCCCAACAACCCTTTCGTGGACCCCTCCCACTCCCCAATCCAGCTTCACTCTGGCGTGGGCTATGTGGAAAAGGGTGCCCTCTACTCCAGTAAGGGCAAGGGATCGGCTGGAGCTGATGCTCTCCTTTGGCACAAGATGTGAGTGAACTAACGTGATGTCAGCTCCGGTGTCTCGAAATCCGGTGACAACTTTGCCGTTCACTCTAACAAGTTGCTGCTGGTCGGTTCGGTCGCGGATTTCCTGTCCGCGTGCAAACAGGACAAAATCCGATGATCCAGGCTGTGGTTCGCTGGCGGGTTGCCTCTGCTGTGGGTGAGGTGCAGGTGATGCAGATGATCCAGGTGCTGGTGGTGTCTGTCTCCGCTCCGGACAGTCGAATTTCATGTGTCCGGGCTGGCGGCAGTAGTGACAGGTGACCTCTCCAGGCGCTGCGGGCCTGGGTGCAGCAGCTGCGCTGGGTGGCCTCTGTGGCGGACGGCTCACAGGGGCAGGAGGGTCTGCCGAGGTATTGGGCTGACCTCCTCTCCAGCTGGATGGGACAGTTCTGCGTGTATCAGCCACCCGGGTAGTTGCAAAAGTCTCAGCAAGGTCTGCAGCGACAGTTGCTGAAGTCGGCTTGCGTTCTAACACAAATTGTCGTACATCAGCAGGGCAAATGTTCAGAAATTGCTCGAGGACTATCAAGTCCTCCAGGACGCCATAAGACCCTTTGGTGAGGCCTAGTGTCCACTGGCGGAGTGTGGTGAGCAAGCTGCTGGCCACATCTCGGTACGAATCAGAAGACTTTTTCTGCCAGGCCCTGAACTTCTTCCGATAGGCTTCTGGCGTCAGCTGGTACTTAGTAATGATAGCGTCTTTTATAGCAGCATAATCATTATCCTTCTCCGCAGGCAATTCTGCGAAGGCATCAAGCGCTTTGTAGCGCAGCAAAGGTGTCAGATGTCTGGCCCACTGGTCTTGGGACAGACGATACTGACGGCATGCTTTTTCAAAAGACCGCAAAAACAAGTCAATGTCTGTGTCCTTTTCAATATTAGCAAATTTAAATTTTGCACTTACGGGTGCTGCAGCTCCTTCAGCAGGGAGGCTGGGCGGTGAACTCCGGCTGGCCTGTTGAACCTTTGCCATGTTGAGCTCATGCTGTCGTTGGCGCTCCCGCTCAGCGGCTGCAGCAGCAGCGGCTTGCCGCTCCCGTTCCTCCCGCATTTGGCGCTCCTCACGCATGTACTGCAGGTACTTGTCCAGGTCAGTGTCCATCAGCTTTTGTAATGCCTGCTGCATTAGCGGATCAGTACAAACGGACAGTCCAGTACTGGCCGGTTCCAGGCGAGTACTTTCAGAAACTCTGGGATTGGGGTCCACACTGACATTCTCCTGCGTAACTGTTGATGCAGGGCCCTCAGGATGCACAACCTCTGTACGGTCAGGAGTCTCAGTCTCTGGTTCCCCTTGCCTTGAGTCAGATGGGTCAGCGTCTACCTCAGCAGACACATCCAGCTCCTGCAGTTGCTGGGTATCCCATTGAAACAATTCCGTTACCAGGTCCCCTTGTTTCTTGCGGCCAACCTCAATGCCTCTCTCTTGGCAAAGATTTTGCAGGTCCGCCAGGCACATTTTCTTGTAGTTCCCGGACATTTCCACGCCAAATAAAATAAAACTTTTGGGGAGGGGTACTGGCTACACAGTCTCTCTGTATATATAAAAAATATATTGCCTTCCAGCTACACCAACGAATTAGTTCGTTTCTCGATAGCGCTAGCGCTATCGCAGATACTTTCAGCACAACACAGATCCAACCGCTGCCTAACACTGTCACAGGAGCCCTCAGTGGCTGACCGCACTTAGCCTTCTAAACGGTGCCAGCGCACAGATCGTGCGAACTCTGGTCGCAGTCAATGCGCAGGAACCGTTAAGAATTAGCCGCAGACAACTCAGAAGGGAGCCTGTGAGACACGGGTGATTACAACGTCACCTACTGGTTCAGAGTAAACTGCCACCACCGCGGTTACTATGGGACCGTGGGGCCCACTAACTGACTGACTAATCCTGCGAATAAAACGGTTAAACACACGATATTCTGTCTAGCCAACAACAAACAAACAGTAGCGTATCTTCAGAGACCCGGGATCATTTCTGTGTGTGCTGATAAGCAGGGTAGCGGAAAGTGAATGACTTGGAGAAAGTCGTTTATTCACGCAATATAAATAATTAATATATACAGACAATTATGAAAATCAACAATTATGAAAACAGTAATAGCCAGTATGAAAAATAAAAGAAGGGAGAAAAATACTTAGTTGCTGGAAAGATGTCCTTATTGTGGGAAGAATCATAAAGTCCTTGGTTTCAAAGTCCAGAGTTCAGAGTTCAGACCAGGTGGATGCCAGCATATCCTCAAGCTGGCATCTGATGAGTGCAAGATGTTTCAGTGTGGAGGACCCAGCCCGCCTGCTGGCTCTGTGCTTTTGATGAAGCTGGTTTGGGGGTGTGGCAATGCCAGCCCCCTCTGAGCTACCAGCAAATGACAGTTCATTCCCTCTGAGAGATTTTAGAGCTAAACTTATGAATTGCTGTAACTCCTGAACCATACACGTTACATTTAGGGGGGTAACAGCTTCATACTTGGAGGAAAATACAGATTAATATGATACCTGACATGGCTAGTGCATCAGATCAGGGTCCTGAGTAGATTCATACCTGGGTGGTAGGGGCCCCGGGCCCCTCTCGACTGGTATCAAGAGATCCAGCATGACCCTACGGATCCAATGATACCGCTCTCATAACCACCCTATTTATTGTATTCTGTAAATGGGCAAAAGATTATATTGTACATTCATTTCTTCCTGCTAAGGCCGGAGTCAGCCTGACTGGAGTCCAGCTGTGTCTGCTTCTTGGCTATGAAAGGCCCTGTTGGCTCCTTCAATTAACATCTGAATGTGAAATCTGCTTAGACAACTGAGTTTACACCTCTGGCTTGATCAGCAGTCACAGGGCCAGTCTTCCTGCCAGCTGCTTGTCACCTTATACCTGATGGATGGGCCATCAGCACAGCTTGAAGCCAGGGACTCTCTGGGCCCAGGCTCATTAGCATATCAAAAGGGCCAACCAGCATTTGGAATGGTGCTCTCTTTGCTAAGAAAAGGACTGCAGACCTCCTACACAATAAATCCAGATTGTACCGATTTGAAGCGCAATCGACGCAGGAATCGAGTGCGATCGTTCTTTTCTTCACGGGCGATTCCAGGACGCGCCTGCGTCCCCGCAATCGTCCGTGACAGTCTTCATATACCATCCCACCCAGAACCTTCACTCCTCCCAGGAGACCCTCTTGTCCTCTAGCTTGTTCAGCTACTCTCATTTCACCATCCAGAACTTCTCACAAGCATCACATCTCCTTTGGAACGCCCTCCCACAGTGTGTCTGTCATGCTCCAAGCCTGGAAATCTTCAAACATTCTCTCAAAACAAACCTATTCAGACAAGTCAATAATTTGCTATAGGTAGCATTAGAGGCTCACTGTCTCATCTGATAACCACTGTTTCTCCTTCTCTAATGTCTCAAACCATCTACCCTCTAGATTGTAAGCTTGTAAAGGCAGGGACCTCCTCCTAGTGTTTCTTATTCTGCTGTAATCAGGCCCAGATTTACCTCACAGGAGCCTATAGGCACAGTTCTCCTGGCACCTTAGACTTTGCCCTCCATAAACCAACACACCCCACCAAACTGCACCACAAGTGTGCTGGTTGGCCCAGCTGTCACTTCTCCCGTACTTCCCTTGTCCATCATAATTAGCTACAGGTGCCCCTTAGCATTAGGTAGCCAGAAGTACCCTCAATATTAAGTAGCTTGAGGTGCCCCAAAGTATTAGATAGCTAGAGGTGCCCCCAAGTGTTAAGTAGCTAGAGGTGCCCTCAAGTATTAGGTAGCTAGAGGAGCCCCCAAGTATTAGGTAGCTAGAAGAACCTCAGTATTAAGTAGTTAGCGGTGCCCCATGTATTATGTAGCTAGAGGTCCCCCCAAGTATTATGTAGCTAGAGGTGCCCCCAAGTATTAGGTAGCTAGAGGAGCCCCCAAGTATTAGGTAGCTAGAAGAACCTCAGTATTAAGTAGTTAGAGGTGCCCCATGTATTATGTAGCTAGAGGTTCCCCCAAGTATTATGTAGCTAGAGGTGCCCCCAAGTATTAGGTAGCTAGAGATGCCCCCAAGTATTAGGTAGCTAAAAGAACCTCAGTATTGAGTAGCTAGAGGTGTCCCTGACTGAAGGGAAATCTTGTCAGTGGAATAATCTCTCGTTTGCCCTTTGCTTGGGACTCTGCATAGGGAAGGACGGAGGGAGGCGCTCAGGGAGGGGAGTAAGCCACCTTTCCATCATCAGGTGCCTGTAGGCACAAGCCTACAGTGCCTTATGGTAAATCCAGCCCTGGCTGTAATGTATTACAGGAACATGTACAAGTATTGCTGATGTCTCAAAATCACACATCAAACATGTATGTACAGTAAAATCCTTGTTATCTGCCTGGTACCAACTGGGATTAGCTGATGCCGGTTAAGTGTAGTTTCTGGTTGTTTGAAAGTCAATGTTGAAAACAAGCCTCGCTAAAAAAGCATTGCTATACCCCACACTGTATCATAGATCCCAACTGTCCCTTTTTCAGGAGGGACGGTCCCTCTTCGGGAACTAAATCCCTCTGTTCCTCTTTCTTTCTCATGTGTCCCTTTTTTAGGACTTATGTACAGATGTATGTAAGTATATAGACTTTTCTACTGAAAAAATGTATTTTATTGACTATAAACTTTATTGCCGTCCTTTTAATTGATAGATTCCTTATTTTCAAATGTTAATATGAAGCAAAATAAACCAAGATAGAAATGATCACTTTGGTATGTATTATAAAACAACACATTTTTCTAATTAAATCTTATGGTATGCGTGACTAGGGGTGTCCCTCTTTCTTATCTCAAAAAGTTTGGAGGTATATTGTATACTTACCATAAACTCTATATTAAAGTTGAAATATAGTAGATAAAAACAAATTAAGACAAAGAACAGACTTAACATAATGTAACAGAGGTTTATAATTGTATAAGGAAATGTAAAAGCAGATTTATGCTTCCTGCAAAGTTGCAAAGTTTTTGGTTGCTTGAGAATTCTGGTTCACTGAGTTCTAGATAACAGAGGTTTTACTGTATCTGTATTGCTGGATGTCCTGATTGTACATAGTTTTGAATGTCTTATGTATCTGTACTCCTCACTATTCGTATTGTACTGTGTACAGGCTATGAAAGATATTGGCGCTATATACTGTAAATAAAAAATAATAATAATAATTCACACAAGTCAAGAACCCACTATTACCCATGGACTGTAATTTCTCTGTCCGAGTGTAACTATGTCAGTGTGTCAGATTGCAGTGAGAATGAAAAAAATCAATAGGATGATGGCAGAAAGCTGTTTTACAGGTTATTCATTGAAGCTTGAATTTCCTTTATTTGCATCTACCTATGGACCGTAGTCAGGATTGTGATGTTGTATGAAGGTGTGCCTCCATGCTACACTGACTGCAAATTGTAAAACAATATTTCTAAAGCAAACAGGGCAGTTATGTTCTCCCAAGAACTTTTTTTCCCCCTTTTTTGCAAACATCCATTTTGTATTTCCGGGACAACGTTAAACAGACTTCACAGCTGTGCTCCTGCATCCCGTAGGAAGTGATTTGTTTCATTGTTTGCACTTTTACTTTATTTTATTTGCGTATTTATTATGTACTTAATAACTTCAGAAAATATAAAAATAGCATAAGTTGAAAAAAATAAAAAAGAAAGAGAAAAAAAGGAGAATATTTAGAAAAATCCATATAGATGGTTCGTGTGGGTAGGTAATCAGGGCCGCCATCGGGGGGGATAGCCGACACTTCAGTGAGGGGCCCGCCCGCCACCCCACTCCTCCTACTTTCTTCTAGGAGTGTGGCCGCCTGGTTCTCCTGCCACCGCCCGCCCGACTGAACACACACCTGGCACACAGCACCCTGTACTGTCTGTGGCCTCCTCCTGAGCTCCTTGCACTGCCCGGCACAACCAAACTCCAGATCAGTGGTGGCCGGGGGCCCACAGTGCCCAGAGAGCGGAAGACGCATTGCACGTGGCAGCGCTGTAAACAGGAAGTGACAGGATGACTTCCTGTTTTTGAAATATCGCGTGCAGCTCCCACTCTCCTAGCACTAAGTCCCGGCCACCGAGCTGTGGAGTAGAGTGCATCTGCAGAGGGGATTACCGCGTGGTCGGGAGTTTGCACAGCAGGCTGGATGGCGGGTCTCGGTCTGACTGGAACACGTGGTAGAAACTTGAAGGAACTGTGGAAGAGCCAGGTGGGCAGAGACAACACACACACAGCCTTGCCTGCAAATCAGCCTGGCCCAGGATTGTGGAGTCTGAAGAGCAAGAAGGGACACAGGCACGGCAGCTGTTTGTTTTTTACCCCCAGTCCAGACTGCAAATCACGCGGATTTGGGGAAGGGAAGAGTGCTCAGCTGAACAGAACAGGAGTTCAGCTCACACTGTGAGAATCAGAGCAGCCTTTTACAGTGCACAGAGGAAAGAAGTACTGGCTGCAGAAAGCTGTAGGATCTGATGTCTCTTGACTAAGAATACCTTCTGCTGCTGTGACCCTGGCCTGCATGCTCGTGAGTACTTGAACCTACAGTGACCAGATTTTTGTAGGCTGAACCTGGGACAGGGCAGCAGGGGGGGGGGGAGGGAACAGGGGGCTGCGGTGAGCGTAGCGGCGAAAAACGTGGTGGCTGCGGCCCGCGCAGCGCTGAAAAATGGGCGTGGCCATGACATTCTATGGGCGGAGCTAACTTAATGATGTAACTGCGAGGCATAAGAAAGCAGTGTTTACGCCGTGATGTGGTCAAACGAGGATTCGCATCATGGGTGTGCAGAAACTGTGTGATGCTATTTAATAGTATACCGTAACCTCAAAGCAGCAAACATAGCCAACTATGACCATTACATAATAAATGCAGCAACAGTTACCCCAGACACCACAAAATAAACGCAATGGGCAACATGTCAGCACAAAATAAATGTATTGCGGGCAACATGTCAGCACAAAATAAACATATTGCAGGCAACATGTCAACACAAAATAAACGCATTGCGGGCAACATTTCAGCACAAAATAAATGCATTGCGGCCAACATGTCAGCACAAAATAAACGCAATGGGGGCAAACATGTCAGCACAAAATGAATGCAATGTGGGCACATTTCACCTGGAAAAAAAAAGCATTTACTCACCTGGCAGAAGTCCCCTCATGCAGCCGGCCTCTGGTGTGTGTGCAGCTCCCCCTGGACGATCCTCCTTCAATCTCCCACTGTCACAGTCAGAGCAGGGCTACGGCAAGATGGCGTCCGGAGGTGGAGCCCTGTACTGGAGACACAAATAGTCTCCAGTACAGGGCTCCGCCTCCGGACGCCATCTTCCCGTAACCCTGCTCTGCCTGTGCCTGCCGGAGGACAATGCAGGCTGCTGAAGCGAGGCTGCGGGGAATGAACTAGCACAGCGTCTATGAGACGCTGCATCTAGTTCATTCAGTACGGTGGCCAGAGTCCCGAGGCCGGGACATCCCGCTGCTAAAAGCAGGACGTTTCCAGGGACCTCATGCAGCCTGGGACAGCGCCCCCTGAAGGCCGGACGCGTCCCGGGTAAAGCGGGACGTATGGTCACCGTATTGAACCCCCTCCCCATTGCCACTGTTCTCAACAAACCCCCCCTTCTATAGAGGAACCATAGCTCCCAGCAAGCCCCCCCCCACACACATTTATACTGGTACTACAGCTCCAAGGAAGCCCCCCCACCAGAGCTCCCAGCATGCTCCCCTGGCTTCTATAGAGGCACCAAAGATCCCAGCATGCCCCTCCTCCATATATGTTTTCCCTGAGGGCCCCAGAGCAGGCTGGAGAACCCCCCTGGTCTCTCCCAGTGAATAGTGGTCCCCCGAAGCTTCTGAGTATTCGCAGCGGAGCACACAGACACCTGTCCAGCTGGCACGCTCATCTGTGCATTTTTCTATCTTCGCAGGCGCCTCACCTCTATGAGCACTTGAGTACATGTTGTCAGGTCATAGAGATGAGGCGCCCATAAGGATGAAGCAACCAGAGGAGCAAGCCGGCCAGACAGGTGAGTGCGTTCCACTGAAAATGTTATGCAGGGGACCCGGGGATCACTATTTACATTGGAGGAGGCCTGGGGGTCCAGCAGCCATCTCTGATGCCCTGGCGGACAACCCAGTACTATATGGATGCTGGAACAGTGAGGGTGTGAAGTTTTCTTTCATAGTTTCAGGTACTGTTCTTTTTATTTGCTGGGGGGGGGGGGGGTCATTTTTGGAATGTGTGTATTGATGTGTGTGTTGTGGGGGGGGGGGAGCTGGTGGCAGATAGGCCTTGGGTGTTAAAAAGTACAAATCTGGCCCTGGGGAGGCTGGATAGAAGGCTGCCCTGGAGGTCAAGCTACTGCTGCTTGATATGCTGCTCATTCATTATTGTGCGTGTGTGTGTGTGTGCTGGGGGTTAGGTTGCTCGATGCCACCGATCTGTGCCATGTGCCTGAGCAGCCAGGAGGTGAGGGTATTGCAGCCGCATTCCCATAGAGCAGAGCACAACCCTCCTTTTCCCAGCCATCCCTATCATACCTCCCAACATTTTGAGATGATAAAAAGGGACACTTAAGCCACGCCCCTGTCACACCCCTGGCCACGCCCTCACCATGCCTCTAGGCACGCATACCATAAAGATTCCATAAGAAAAATATGTTGTTTTATAATTCAAACCACACTGGTCCTTTCTATCCTAAATCATTTTCCTTCATATTAACATTTTAATATTAGAAATATATTAACCTCCTTGCCGGTCTAAAAAATCCGGCAAGGAGGCAGCGCTGCACTTTTTTTTAATTTTTTTTTTTTTAAATCATGTAGCGAGCCCAGGGCTCGCTACATGATAGCCGCTGAGCGGCGGCATCCCCCCACCCACTCCGATCGCCTTCGGCGATCAGAGTATGCAGGGAATCCCGTTGAGTACGGGATTTCCTGCAGGGCTTCCCCGGTCGCCATGGCGACCGGGCGGGATGACGTCACCGACGTCATGGACGTCGTGACGTCAGAGGGAATCCCGATCCGCCCCTTAGCGCTGCCTGGCACTGATTGGCCAGGCTGCGCAGGGGTCTGGGGCAGGGGGGGGGCGGCTCGGCGCGGCGGGTAGCGGCGAATCGGCGGCGAGCGGCGGCGATCGCGTACTACACGCAGCTAGCAAAGTGCTAGCTGCGTGTAGGAAAAAAAAATTATGCAAATCGGCCCAGCGGGGCCTGAGAAATCCTCCTGCGCAGGTTACCCCGAACTGTGTTCGGGATAACCGGCAAGGAGGTTAATTTAAAGGATGGGAATAAAGTTTAGAGTCAATCAAACACATTGTTAGTAGAGAAATATATATATTTACATAGAAAGAGGGACAAAGTCCTGAAAGAGGGACAAATGAGTGTGAAAGAGGGACAGAGGGACAGGGCTCCCAAAAAGGGACTGTCCCTCTGAAAAAGGGACAGTTGGGAGCTATGATCCCTATTGTTGTCAGGCAGAGAGGCCTGCATCTTTACAGTACATGGCAGGCTTCCCTGACGGCGGTGCAGCCTCGTGCACAGCAGCTTCCACTCTCCAAGCACCGTGAGCCCCGGCTACAGCCGATCCAAAGTCCAGCCACGCCAGGCAAAGCAGGGGGCTCAGGAGGAGGCAGCAGCACAGAGTGCTGCACACCAGGTGTGCACGCAGTCAGGTGGGCTGGTAGCGGCAGAAGAATCTATACTAGCTCCCCAATTGCTGGCTAACTTTTACTGAAGCCCCTACACATAGCAAACTTATACTGGCGTAACATGGGTACTTAGCTAGCCTATACTGGGTGGGGGACACCTGTACCTAGCTATCTTATACTGGGCAACATCTGTACCTTGCTAACCTATACTGGGTGACACATACACCTAGCTAGCCTACATAGGCCCGGGAAGGGGGGGGGGGGGGGGCAGGGGGCCCAGACCTGATAATTTCTGATGGCGGCCCTGATCCTTGTCTTCACATCTCCAATACAGTGATCTTTTATCATTACTAGGCTCAAGACATATTTTGGGTATACAGTATAATACCATCAAGCGACAACTTTAAATTGTGCCAGTTGGTACCTCGCCTCCCAGATCTTCATTCCCACTGTTCTATCTATGTACTAGAGCTCTGACCAGTTCCCTGAATGTATCCAAAACCTTATTTTTGTTCTATCTCACTCTGGATGAGCTGAGACACGTCTGTGTCTGGTCCACACTCGAGATGGAAAATTGGCCCATTTTTTCCATTTTACGGATTGCAGAATGAATCACGTGTTCATAGCATCCTACGTTATTAACAGGTTCTGTTCATACATGTCATTTTTAATGCATCCACTGGAGCATTGCGGACATGCAAAGTCCCAAACTGCACAATTTTTTCAGACAAATGGTTGTGCATCCATAAGATGTATGAAATTCTCCAGACTCCAAAGAGACCACTGGCGCAGATACTGCACTGCCCACTCTGGCTGGTGTTCCGACTCTAGTGTGGACTTTATCTTTATTCTGCAGCTCCCAACTGTCCCTGTTTTTGCACACACAAAAAAAAAACACAAAAAAGAAAAATTGCTATTTTGCTAAATTCCCCTTTTCCACTTCTTTCCTCAGTCTGATGTAATCATAAGGCCTCGTTCACATCAGGGCCGTTTCTGTGCGCTTTTCACAGCGCACTGCCCTGTGCGTTCAGCAAGGTATTGATTTTTCCATGTAACTAAATGTAGCTGGTTCACATCTATGCGCTGCGCTGAGCAGCGTTACAGAAACGTAGTGTTGCAGGCATTTCTGTGCGTTGAGCTGGAAAGCGCACAGCAATGCAAGTGAATGGGTCCGCTTTTTTAGCGCATAGAAGCGCGTACAAGCGCATAGAAGCGCATGCGTTTTTTACCCCTAATTGGAGAAAAAAATACATTTACATACAAAAACAAAGTTTTATTGACAACTGCTGCTGGTACAACAAGCAAAACGTGCTTTAAAGAAGCGCAGCGCAACGCACAGAAACGCGGACGAAAGCGCGCACAAGCGCATGCGTTTTTTACCCTGCGCTTTAACACGTTTTTCAGCGCAGCAGATGTGAACGAGGCCTTACACAGTAATTCAGCTGGAAAAGGAGTACTGTAGCGATTGTGGGTGAGTCCAGCTACATTCTAGTACAGGCATGTCCAAGCTCCGGCCCGGGGGCCAAATAAAGTCCACCAAGCCTTTTGTGGTGGCCTCTGAAGCTCTCTACAGTCATTAACTCCATGTGGCCCGCAGGCCATAGCTGTGGTGTTGCATGCAGAGGCCACCTTGTATTGCCGCTCAATCTCACCCTTGCCTACCAGCCACTGATTAGCAGCTGCCAATGTTCCAGTAGCACTATGCCTGTATATTGAAAGGGACAAGCTAACTGCACACAGTATATGGGTTATTTAAGTGAAAATGTTTTATTTGGCAAAATGTCACAGGCATAGTGTATGGCAATCAGCAAAAGTTGTGCTTCATTTCGCTAGCTCGGTGTAATGATCGCTGCTGCAGCAGTTATTACTGGAAGTAGTAGTGCTGCAGCTCAGGCAGTTCTGATCTATTTCCATGCAAGTTGCATAGCTTTGTCTGTCTTTCCCTGCTGTCAGCTTGTGACTGATTATCATTCACCTGTGTGGGAATCTGCATGTCTGCTCCCATTGGATGACCTCAGTATAAAGATCTGCTTCCTGCAGGGTTTCCTTGGGTTTTCATAGCTTCAGCTTAAGCCAGTCTTGCTGTCGCTTTAGCCCCCGATCGTGTTTCTTGTTATAAAGATACTTTGCTGGTCTTTGCATCATATATTGGTTCATTGCCAATATATATGCATACCAGCACGTTTATTATTTTCCTTGTATTTGTGTTACGTGATACATCAGTGTCGCTGATGTATACGTACACGAACTGTTTATATCCTGTGTGCAGTTAGTCAGCTTTCCAGCACGTTTTGGTAGGTTGCGCGTACCGTGACCACCCGTGCTGAGGTAGTTACCCTGCTCCTGGTTCTGTTTGTGGATTGCGTTCATCTCTGCGAAGAGATAACGAATCCTTCTGAATCCTGTTCTGTTACTGTTTGTGGATTGCGTTCATCTCTGCGAAGAGATAACGAATCCTTCTGAATCCTGTTCTGTTACCGTTTGTGGATTGCGTTCATCTCTGCGAAGAGATAGCGAATCCTTCTGAGTCCTGTTCCCTGTATTACTCCATTCCTAGTCAGCGTTCCTGCTTATGTCATATATCGGTTCATTGCCGATATATACATATGTTAGTCAGACGTTACAAATAGTTTCATTGATAGCTGTAATTGTAATACGCTAGGAAAACATACTTATTGTATATTTATCTGTGTTACGTTCATCTATCTTAATCCTGCTATTTTCTGACTATCCTGTCCTGTCTTTGTGAGGCACGCCATCGCCGCATCGCATTGGCTGCCTCATTCCAGTCTGTCTGGTTTTGGACGCTTGCTGTCGCTAAGTAGCCGCTAGCTAGCAAGCGTTCATTCTGTCTACCTGTCCTGATCTCCTCAGTTCTGGTTTATGCGCTCAGCGCTACTTTGCGCTGAGACGTTATAACGAAAGCATTGTTTGTGGCTGTCAGATCTGCACCGGCTCTGTGCGCCACAATCTCCTATTGGAGTCAGTCCTCCCCTCCACTATACTAGGGATAGCCTGTTTCCTGGTGCTAGTGTGTGTACCTCCTCCACGCCAGCTCATGCGTTGCATGCTGACTGTGGAGAATACACCACCAAGCCTTACATTATGAAAACCCCATTACCAATCCCCATTGTGGGGGGGATTCCCAGAAAGTATGACACTGTTAATTATGGTTCCTGTTCCTTTAAGAAATTTGAAGAACTTAGCTCTGAAACAGAAAATGAGTTTTTCTCTGAATGTGCCAGGTTCCTGACCAATCCTGATCTCCAAGCGACTCCTGTTTCAACCTGGGCACTCCAACTAAGTTATATTTTGTTTAAAGGGGAATTATTCCAGTGGGCATTTGATGTTCTCAATCATTCCGATTTGAAAGATAGACCGCTGGAATTTCTAGCGTTTGTGATCCATAACTGGTTGCGCATAGATCCATTGCCTTTTCCTCTTAATGAACTCCTGGCAGCAGGCCAATCAGCTGCTCCTTCAATTGCTTGCAAGAATGAGCAGCAAGCAGAAAGTGTTACTGATAATTTTCCTGCAGCTTTGAATAAATCACCAAAAACCGCAAGGTCAAAGGCAAAACGCAAACGTTCTAAGAAACGTGTCCAATCTGCAGAATCGTTATCCTTAGCGACTGAGACCTATAATGAGATTCTGCCATTAACAGATAATGAAATGCAATTGTCTTTCAGGGGAGTTAAATGGACTTATGAAACTACTAATGAACTTTCCTCCCTGGCTAGGGAAAATAAAGATTTTTGTTTAAAAGAATTATCTGAGTATGATTATGATGAGATATTACAGAGTATTGAACAAATCAACTTATTTGTGAACCAAGGGAAGTTTGCATACACTACAGTTCAACACTTGCTACAGGTATTGGAGATTCTTAAGAATAAGGAATCTGCCAATCACCTGCTAATTAACCCTATACATGTGCCTGCCACAATCATATCTGCAGACTGTGATCAGCCTAAATGTTTCGCTGTTAAGTATGCATGGGATCCTCCATTCGAGAGGGGAGAGATGGAAGCCCTGGTCTGTGAATGGAAGAATGATTCAAGTTCATTTTGTCAATTTTACAGTGCAAAAAGTGAAATGGTATTGAACGCATGCATTAAGTCAGCCTATAACCTAATAGAGGCTGGTGTGTGTAGGTATGACTGTGTGGCTCCCTTGATTGATGTGTGGGAACTGATTTTGGATGATTTTTATGTGACTCCGAATTCGCAAATTTGGCGTTCTGACCCGCCTGCTTCAGCACCTTTGGCTGATTCAGCAGGTGATTCGGAGCTCTTTTTGTGTGAAATTGAAGTTCCTGCAATTCCACCCTGTACCATGGATAACTCAGTGTTACTTCCCAGTAAAACAGAAGCCACTGATACATTCTTAACCTTGCCCTGCGCAAATTTCTCAGCAGAGAATCCAGAGGTCCTGCTGACTTCCGAGTCCAGCCTAGCCAGTACTCATGACTCTTTGTTTAGTGAAACAGACACCAGAAAAATCTTGCCTGTCTCTGCAAACACTTCTGCAGAAATTACCTGTGTTAATAAAGTTCAACTCCTGTCTGATCCAGCAGATGCCAATAGATGCACTACATCAGTTTCCGAGTCCCAGCAATCCTGTCTAGTAAACTCAGAACCCCAGCATCTGAATTTTCCAATTTTACAAATGAATGGTGATTCAGATGCGCAAACATTGTGTCTTGATCTTCCTGTTTCTACACCTCGCTCTAGTTTCGTGAATAGCTCAGAGCATCTGCTATGTGAACCTGAAATCGCAGAATTATTACCTTGTTCAGAAAATTTTCCAATAAATTTGCCCTGTACCATGAATTGTGCAGTAGATCTCTCCAATGAAACTCAGGTTACAGAATCATTATGCTGTCCAGCAGGTGCTTCCATGGTTTTGCCCTGCAATATGGACTGTTCAGTGATCCTGTCCAGTGAAGCTGTGGTCGCAGAGTCTTATGCTTCACCCAGTATTTTGGATACTTTAAACCCTCTAGCAGAGGAGGCTGAAGCACTGCTTACCTCAGTTGGTGTTGCAGTAATATTCACTTGTCTAGCAGCTGTTTTGGAATTACAGTCTGCTCTAATAAAACTTGATGAATTTCTGCCCAGCAAAGCAGAAGCCATTGAAATATTGTCCTCGTCAGCAAGTGTGTCAGATACCTTGCCCTGTACACAGTCTGATTTAACCAATGTTGTTGAGTCCCTCTCCAGTGTTGTAACAGCCGAGGAACTCCAGCCCTGTCCTCTGAATGTTTCAGAAGTCTTGCCCTGTAACATGGATAATTCTGATTCTCTGGTCAAAATAATAGAAATCTCAGAATTTCAGTCTGGTCCGATGAGTGTTCCTGAAACCCAGCCCTGTATCCTGAA
This sequence comes from Hyperolius riggenbachi, assembly GCF_040937935.1. Classification (NCBI taxonomy): domain Eukaryota; kingdom Metazoa; phylum Chordata; class Amphibia; order Anura; family Hyperoliidae; genus Hyperolius; species Hyperolius riggenbachi. The sequence goes on along the minus strand of NC_090653.1, from coordinate 88,454,809 downwards.
AGATTCTAGTTCTCTGGCCGCTGTGGCAGAGGTTCCAGAGTCCCCCTCCTGTCCAGGGAATTCCTCAGTTTTGCCTAGTCCAGTGGGGGCTGCTGCAATACTGACTTGTTCTGCAGCGCCTCATGAGCTCCAATCCAGTGTATTAAATGAGTCTCTGTCCACTCCAGAGGTAGTTGTGGAGTCCCTATCTGGTTCAGTGCATGCATCAGAAGATTTGTCCTGTTTTGTTGGTGCCCCTGAATCTGATTTGTTACTGACTTTGCTGGAATCAGCGACATCTAAGTCTGATCCAGCATTCTCGTGTAAAAGTCCAGTGGTTGCGAAGTTTAGTCATGATGATTTTTTTTTGGCCAGTCCTGGTTTTGGTCCTGTCTTGGCTGACCCTGAGGCTCACAGTTCCTTGACATGCCCAGAGGTTTCTCTTGTGCCGGTGTGCCCAGATGTTCTTTGTGTGCCAGAATGCCCAAGTGTGTCTAAGGTGTTAGCGTGCTCTGATGCTTCCTTAGTGGGAACACGTTCTGATGTTGCCAGTCTGCCTGCATGCCCAGAGATGGTTCTGGTCCCTGAAAGCCCTGATATTGATGTTTGTCCTTGTGGCCCTGACTCGGGAATTGCCCTAGGTTCCATAGGGGTTCTTGATAGTTCTCCATGTGAGCCTAAGGGGCGTTCTGACCTATGGGGATCTCTTTGGAGCTTCAAGGTGTTCTGGGAGGTCTCTGAGAAAACCTGTCCTGGTGCCTTGGACTGGTTCAACAGTGGGTTTTGTGTTGGTAAAGACAGTACCGGTGGGCATTGCAAAGGCTTTGGCGTTTCTGAACGGTTCCTGGAAGGCAGTGGGTATCGCTCAGGGAATTTCGGAGGGCTTTCTTCTGGAAATCATGGTTCTGATGGGTGTCACACTGGGGCTTGTGGTACTGATGGGCGTGGTTCTGTAGGTTCTGGTTCTGATGGGTCCAGTCTTGTGGGGACTGATTCTGGAATTCGGTCTTGCCGGGCTGTCCCGGTCATCATGAATTATCAGTCAGACTGTTTTGTTGGGAATTTCGGTTTTGAAAAGCGTCTGGAATCCGCTTTTAAAGGCGGGGGTACTGTAATGATCGCTGCTGCAGCAGCTATTACTGGAAGTAGTAGTGCTGCAGCTCAGGCAGTTCTGATCTATTTCCATGCAAGTTGCATAGCTTTGTCTGTCTTTCCCTGCTGTCAGCTTGTGACTGATTATCATTCACCTGTGTGGGAATCTGCATGTCTGCTCCCATTGGATGACCTCAGTATAAAGATCTGCTTCCTGCAGGGTTTCCTTGGGTTTTCATAGCTTCAGCTTAAGCCAGTCTTGCTGTCGCTTTAGCCCCCGATCGTGTTTCTTGTTATAAAGATACTTTGCTGGTCTTTGCATCATATATTGGTTCATTGCCAATATATATGCATACCAGCACGTTTATTATTTTCCTTGTATTTGTGTTACGTGATACATCAGTGTCGCTGATGTATACGTACACGAACTGTTTATATCCTGTGTGCAGTTAGTCAGCTTTCCAGCACGTTTTGGTAGGTTGCGCGTACCGTGACCACCCGTGCTGAGGTAGTTACCCTGCTCCTGGTTCTGTTTGTGGATTGCGTTCATCTCTGCGAAGAGATAACGAATCCTTCTGAATCCTGTTCTGTTACTGTTTGTGGATTGCGTTCATCTCTGCGAAGAGATAACGAATCCTTCTGAATCCTGTTCTGTTACCGTTTGTGGATTGCGTTCATCTCTGCGAAGAGATAGCGAATCCTTCTGAGTCCTGTTCCCTGTATTACTCCATTCCTAGTCAGCGTTCCTGCTTATGTCATATATCGGTTCATTGCCGATATATACATATGTTAGTCAGACGTTACAAATAGTTTCATTGATAGCTGTAATTGTAATACGCTAGGAAAACATACTTATTGTATATTTATCTGTGTTACGTTCATCTATCTTAATCCTGCTATTTTCTGACTATCCTGTCCTGTCTTTGTGAGGCACGCCATCGCCGCATCGCATTGGCTGCCTCATTCCAGTCTGTCTGGTTTTGGACGCTTGCTGTCGCTAAGTAGCCGCTAGCTAGCAAGCGTTCATTCTGTCTACCTGTCCTGATCTCCTCAGTTCTGGTTTATGCGCTCAGCGCTACTTTGCGCTGAGACGTTATAACGAAAGCATTGTTTGTGGCTGTCAGATCTGCACCGGCTCTGTGCGCCACAATCTCCTATTGGAGTCAGTCCTCCCCTCCACTATACTAGGGATAGCCTGTTTCCTGGTGCTAGTGTGTGTACCTCCTCCACGCCAGCTCATGCGTTGCATGCTGACTGTGGAGAATACACCACCAAGCCTTACACTCGGCCCCCTAGTACTCTCAAGAACGGTGATATGGCCCTTGGCCTAAAAAGTTTGGACACCCTTATTCTAGAAGCAAAAAAGAAACTATCCAACAGGTCATTATAGCCAATTAGACTTGGTCATACATTGAAATATGCCGCGGTGAAGTCAAAAAGTCTCACCCTATTGACCTAAACTCCTGCATGTTTTAAAAACTATTCCCCTACTGACTACCTAAAAATTTCACAGGACATGTACTGATAATTCATGCTCTAGCTATTGCTGGCAACCAAAATACCCAATTTTTTAAAAATCTGGGCTGCAGCTATTGCCAGTGCCCAAATTAGTCATAGAGCACTGCTATAACCGTTTATAACATTATGGCCTATGGTGGTGTCCAATTCTGTCCGCTTCGCCAAAATTAACTGTCTCCAGACTTGAACCCCAGTACACAAAGGAAATGAAAAAGATGCTTAGCAGACTTTTTCTAAAATCATGGCACACACTTCCCAATCCCCGATGAGTGACAATTCTTGCATGTGTGTACTTAGCTTTAGCCTCTTGATAGAGGTGTAGCTATGGGGGGGCTAGAGGGGATATATGTCCCCTGGCGCAGCACAGTGAGGGAGCTCAGCATGGCCGCTGCACCCCCACGTGCATGAGAGGCAGCTCACTGGCTGCTCGAAGTGCCCCTGCTTCTCTTCCTCCTTCTGCGGAGGTGTGCAGAAGAGTTAATAGCAGCAGAAAAAGCGGGGCACATCTGGCTATCTAAAGGGGGGCTCATTTGGCTATTTAAAAGATGGTGCATCTAGCTTTCTGAACAAGAATCGGGGGCACATCTAAACGAGAGAGGGGCGCATATGGCTATCTATAGGGGGGAAGGGGACACGAAAACCAGTCTTTGTCCCCGGGCAGTGAAAATCCTAGCTACGCCTCTGCCTCTTGGTGTCCTCCAGGCTGTGGTGAATGCTATAGGTAGAGTTATGTCTCCTATGTGTTTTGATAGGATACAACTCTCTTCCTCAGGTCTTTTCTTCCTCACTGCCATTTATATAACATACAGTTAGTCTTATAAAGCTGGCATCTTACTGTACACTACCATTCATGCACCTCATAGGGTACCTCACAAAGGAGGCAACTCCAGATCAGGGGTGCAGCTAAGGTTTTTGATGGCCCCAAGCAGCCCATGACTTGTACCCCCCGCCCCCGAAGGCGAAAAATGGTTGTGTCAAAAAAGTGGGTGTGGCCAAGATGTGTTGTGTGTGGAGCAAAATACTATACAGTGCAGTTAGTCCCCGGTTAACTTACGAGATACATACGAGATAGTGTACAGGTGGTGCCCTCAGTTTAGGTAGCGAGCTATAGGTGCTGGAGTATAGGTAGCCAGGTACATGTGGTGGCCTCAGTATAAGTAGCAAGCCATAGCCATAGTAGTATAGGTAACCAAGTACAGTAGGTGCCCCAATAGGTGCTGCAGATAGTGTGGGTAGTGAGCAATAGGTGCTGCAAACAGTATAGGTAGTGAGCTATAGGTGCTGCAATATATAGGTAACCAGCTACAGGTGGTGCCTCAGTATAGGTAGTGAACTATAGGGGCAGTATACAGGTAGCCAGGTACAGATGGGGCCTTCGGTATAGGTAGTGAGCTATAGTGGCAGCAGTTTAGGTAGCAAGATACAGGTGATGCCCAGGGCCAGCTTAACTTACCTCTTCCAACGCAGACTCCTCTCGCTGCACTCTTCACCTTTTGCCAGGCGGGCTCTCCAACTCTCCTGCTCTCGCATCCAAGTTACTTCCGGCAGCACCTCTGATGTCATTAGAGGCGCCGTCGGGTAACCGTAGAAACAGGATGCAGGTGGGGGCTGGCGACAGGAGGAGAATGCTGTTAGGAGTCCCAGCAGGAATGAGATTGCGTAAGATTTATGGAGGACCACCCAGGGCTGCACAGAGGCAGAGCAGGTTGGCGCCCGCCAGCGACAGAGCGAGGCCCCCCTGTAAAGTGAGGCCCAAAGCAGGGGCTTGCCTCGCTTTTAAACTGGCAGCGCCCCTGCTTTTGTAAAGCATAAAGATACTGGTAATACTAAAAACAAACTCCTCCTCTCACTGCGGAACAAATGGATAAATCAGGGATATCAAGGATATCGGCCACAAAGAGTGGAGAATCAAGTAGCAATAGAGGAAGTCTGCAGTACAACCACTAGGCTGAAAACAACAGAATCTCGACTTTGATTACCTACAGCCACAACTGAATGCACTGAGGAAGACATCCAAGGACCTACAACCAATGCCTTAGAGCAAATCTGTAAGGAGAAAAGAAGTAAAAGTTAGATACTTACCTCAGTAGAGGTAAGCCTCTAGTCTAGATAGTCCAAAGGCTTCCCACATCTTGACCCCAGCTCTGCAGGCTCTCTACCTCCTGGCAGGCCACACTGTATGAGCACAACCATGCTGTGCATGCAGGGGCCCCAACCGTCCCGGATTCGTCGGGACGGTCACGGGTTGGGGGATGGGTCCCACTGTCCCGGGATACCCCCCCTTGTGTCCCGGCAGGCAGCGGAGGAGAAAAAAGGATCGAGGCGCCAGTCGGCGGCTTTGGTGTGTGGGATGCGGGTCTGGGATACGATTTTCCCTCCCTCCGCATGTGCCCCCCAGTGTCCCCCTGTATGGAGAGATTAAGAGCGCAGCGGAGCGGGCAGTCTTACCATTCTTCCTCGCGTACCGGGCATCTCTGGTTTCCATCTACTTCCTGTGACGTCACAGGAAGCGGAGAAGACCAGATGCCCGGTACGCGAGGAAGAATGGTAAGACTGCCCGCTCCGCTGTGCTCTTAATCTCTCCATACAGGGGGACACTGGGGGGCACATGCGGAGGGAGGGAGGGAGGGACAATCTTATCCCAGACTCGCATCTCACACCAAATCCGCCGGCTGGCGCCTCGATCCTTTTTTCACCTGCACACCCATGGGCACCCTCACCCTTCTCCCCACCATTTTTTACATTTTTTAATAAATGACAATTGCAGACTATATATATATATAAAAAAATTTTTTGTATGATTGACTAGGGTTGTGTCAGGGGGTGTGGTTGGGGTGTGTGTCAGGGGTGTGGCTTAAGTGTCCCGGTTTCTCATCTCAAAAAGTTGGGAGGTATGTGCATGAGTACAATTTGCGGCTATACAGTAGTACAAAGCCATTCCTACAGGGAGGAAAAAGCAGAGCACCAGCAGCTTTGTGCTACTGCACAGGGGCGGAGCCTACTCACACCTGCTCAGTACGGCCACTCTTATACATGGATGGGATGGGAGCGCAGACAAAAGAGCAAGCAAATCCAACAAGCTCTTATAACATATGCTTAGAGGGGTCTCTGTACTGGATTGGTGGGGTAAAGGATGATAGTGGATGCCTCTAACCTTGGCCCTCCAACTGTGACAAAACTACAAATCCCATCATGCCTCTGCCTCCCCAAGTTATGCTTAGAGCTGTCAGAGTATTGCAATGCCTCATGGGACTTGTAGTTCCAGCACAGCTGGAGTGCCAAGGTTAGCCATCACTGCTCTAGACTATCTGGGGGCTTCCCTCTATTAACCTCCCTGGCGTTCAATTTCTCCAGGATTTCTGTGCAAAAAGTGATCCAATTAATTTTCATAACTTTTCCTTTCCCCATTCCCTGTAATTTGCCAAAATGTGTCAACCAAGGGTCTAGTATACAGTGCAGGAGAGTATTGACATGTTTGCACGTCAATACTGTTCACAACATGTTTTGTATCGACGTGCATAACCATCAATACGGTACCACTAGGGAGGTTAAGGCCCTGTTTAAGGTTCACTTTAAATCGGGATTGTCAGCCATAAAATCAAATTTAATTTACCCACTGATATGTGTTTATTATGTAGTGTACATCCTGACCCTGCATAGCAAGTAATCCAATATACTCATAAATGTGTCTGCTGTAATAAATCTTATCTCAGTTAGACTGGCTCTATTCTAGTACATTGCCAGGGGGGGGGGCTTGTTATCTCCCCTCCCCTATTCCTGCTCCTCACTGATTGGCTGAGGGCAGTTCAGTGTGACACGAGGCTAAGAAGGGAAATACACCTCATCCCTCTGCAGAAGCTGCTGAAATACAATCTATGCTGCATTCAAATGTATTTACAAAGCAAGCTAGATATGGTAGTGCAGCTTTTAGTACAGAGCTCAGTGGGGAGGAGGTCTGGCAATGCATACTCCATTTTAGGCAGGAGAAAAAAAGAGTAAGGGAGGAAATTACATCAGGATTGGCTTCAGTCAGGGGCAGTAAAGAAGGAAAATGCCTGAAACAGTTCTCTCTTTATCCAGTATATGCAATTCACTGAAATCAAAACATGGACCGTACACTACATACAGTATGTTATGTAAGTAGAACAAATATTTATCTACTTATATATGTGTTTTTTCCTGGGATGGTATGGCTGTCCCTTCTGCTTTAAAGAAATTTTCTCTGAATTACCACATCCCAGTTTACAACAAATGATTATCAGAAATGCATTTACTAAACCAGGAACTGCAGGTATATTTACCCGCAAAAACAAAAGTGAGAACTTCTCCTTTAACTTGTGGAAAAGCCAAATACAAATACCAAATGTGTCAGAAATATGTATGCATTTCAGTCATTGTTTAACCACTTCACAACTGAGGGTTTTTACCCCTTCAGCATCCGAGCAATTTTCACCCTTCAGCGCTTCTTCCATTCATTTGTCTATAACTTTATCATTACTTATCTTATCGCAATTAAATTAACTATATCTGTTTTTTTTTGCCACCAATTAGGCTTTCTTTAGGTGGGACATTATACCAAGAATTATTTTATTCTAAATGTGCTTTAATGGGAAAATAGGAAAAAATTCGAGGAAAAAATTATTATTTTTAAAATTTCGGCCATTATAGTTTTTAAATAATGCATGCTACTGTAATTAAAATCCATGACATTTATTTGCCCATTTGTCCCCGTTATTACACCGTTTAAATTATGTCCCTATCACAATGTTTGGCACCAATATTTTATTTGGAAATAAAGGTGCATTTTTTCAGTTTTGCGTCCATCCCTAATTACAAGCCCATAGTTTATAAAGTAACAGTGTTGTACCCTCTTGACATAAATATTTAAAGAGTTCAGTCCCTAAGGTAACTATTAATGTATTTTTTTTAATTGTATTTTTTTTTTATATTACAAAAAAAAATAAAAAATTGGGGAGTGTGGTAGGTAATGAGTTAATTTATAATGTAAAACTATTTATTTATATATGAAAAATGCTTTTGGATGTACTTTTACTATTTGGCCACAAGATGGCCACAGTAATTTTTTGTGAATGCGTCCTGTAAGCGTAGGAAGTACGCTTACAGGACGTGCAATGAAGCTGGGTAACTGTTTTTTTCACAATGATCGACTAGCTTCTCACGGAAGCATGCCGATCATTGCTGCGGGGAGTTAGATCAATGAACGGGAACAGTTTTGCCGTTCATTGATCTCCAGGTGAGCGGCCGGTGGTGTGCACAAGCGCGGGAGCGCACGAATGAGCGAGCGGGAGCGCGGTCAGTGGCGGTAGCGCCGGGGGTGCGTATATCTACGCCCCTGGTGGGGAAAGGATGTTAAAAGGGGTGTAGATATACAGTACCGTGGTGGCAAAGTGGTTAAAGGATCACTAATGCGAAAAAGTAGGCAGTTAAAATCTGACAGAACCAACAGGTTTTAGGCCAGTCCATCTCCTCATGGGGGATTCTCAGGGTTTTCTTTATTTTCAACAGCATTTCCTAAACAGCAGATTAACTGCCAAAATAGTAAGATACCAGCCAGCCTCCCTACTCACTTGCACACTATTTAGTCAGTTAGACTTTGCAATTGGTGTTCAGGAAATCTGATCCTGAGATGAGATCTGAGATGAAAAACTAACTATAACAAGTAACTTGTCTATACATCTTATCTAAAGTTTAGATAGTTTACACAGCAAATCTAGCTGCAAACAGCTTTAATAGAATACGATTATTTATTCCTGTAATACAATGACAGCAGCCATGTTGTTTGTAAACATTACACACAGGTAAGCTTATCTGCATCTTCAGCACTCAGCCTCCTCCCTCCTCCCCTCTGCCTCTGAAATCTCTGGCTAGTAACACCTTCCCCTCCTCCTGCCCAGACTGAGCTCCCATGAGTATTAAAACAAAAAAAGTATTTGGCTTGAGGAATGCTCTATAAACAATAAGAAAAGGAACACAATTATGCAATGAGTAAAAGTTCATCTCGGATCCACTTTAAGATTTGTTATAACTAAATGTCTCAGTCCTTCACATCTTATATAGTACTTTAACCAGCAAACTGTGAGTGGTCCCTTTATCCTCCCTAACATTATGGACATTAGCAGCAAAAAATAAAGTGTGTGTGTATATATATATATACACATATATATATATACACATATATATATATATATATATATATATATATATATATACATATATATATATATATATATATATATATATATATATATATATATATATATATTATTTTTAATACAAATTAATTAAGAACCAGTGCTTTTCTATATTGTACACATGCTTGCGGACAGCTAACAAGACTGCAACTTGCAAAAGGACCACAAAAATGTTTACAATATAAAGAAACGCTTAAAAAAAAGTGAAACATTTGGTACAAAAATTACAGGGAAATTAAATGCCGGAGAGGTTAAAACTTAGAACCAATAGACTCCACAATTCACTTTTTCTCCTAAGTTTTCTGGTAAGTGATATTTTCACATCCTATAAATAAAATGCCTTTTTAGCCACCAACAAGCAAGACAATACTCAGAATAATTTTGCCAGTACTGTTTCACTGACTTTTTGGTACTTTTTCAGGAGAAAACTTAAAGCGACACTTAAGCCAGGAACAAAAAAATTAGTTTTACTTTCCTGGGGCTTCTACCAGCCCCCTGCAGCTGCCTCGTGCCCTCGCAGTCACTAACGGAGCCTCTGGTCCCCCGACACCAACTAATTTTGTTTTCTCTGGCATGCCCGACAAGGCTGGCCACACGTATTTTTCTTCGCATTACCGTCCGCAATAGCATACTGCGCCTGTGCAGGACTCTACTGAGGACGGGAACATGACGAAGGATACACATGGCCAGGCCTGCGCAGAAAGCCCACTAACTCACTGTCAGGGCCTGTTAGTAAAAACAAAACTAGCTGGCGGCGGGGGACCGGAGTCTCCATGAGTGACTGCGAGGGCACGGGGCAGCTGCAGGGGCCTGGCTGATGTTTTATTCCTGGCTTAAGTGTCCCTTTAACCACTTGAGGACCGCAGTGTTAAACCCCCTTAGTGATTAGGCCATTTTTTACTAATTGAGCCACTGCAGCTTTAAGGCCTAGCTGTAGGGCCGCACAACTCAGCACACAAGTGATTCCCCCCTCTTTTTCTCCCCACCAACAGAACACACTGTTGGTGGGGTCTAATCGCTCCCCAGTTGTTGTTTTTTTTTTTAAATAAATATTTATTTTATTATTTATTACATAAATTTGTGCATTTTTTTTATATACTTGGCCCTCCCCCGCCAGCCAATCAGTGTGATCGGCTGTCATAGACTTCAGCCTTATCACAGCCGATCACTTTTGTGCCTGCCAGAGGGACAGCCGTGTACTGTCCCCAGTACAATGCTGCTACAGATCGCAGCGCTGTACAATGATTATAGACGGCGGTTTCGCTGTCTAACAGTCTCCGTGCAGCGATCACCGCTGTGAGACTGAAGGAGGAGTGGAGCTCCGCCTTCCAAGCAGAGATGCAAGCCCCATAAGAAGCCGTTCCCACCAACTGGCGTGGAACGGTCGGCAAGAAGTTAAGGTGGCGTTGCATCTAGCAATTTTGCCTCCCAGTTGATTAGGGTTCACTTGTTGCTATACCCACCTCCCTCTGCCCTGTCATAGACAAACATGTACATGTTCATTGAAATGCCCCAAGGATGGCTGTGAAATAGAAATCATTCTATTTCTCTATTTTATAAAATAGAAGTCATTTTAAGTTTATGGAAGTGAACTTACACTACATGTGAATAATTACTAATTATCTGTTATCAGCCCTGGTAAATGTGCCGAGCAGTGCTGTGAAGATGGAAGATAACAGTCTAGTTTCATATTAGAAGAATCAGAAACTTCTGAGAGCTGAAATCCTATCAGCATTCTTGACTGTTGTGGAGATATCTCTGTTTTATGACTTTACAGGTTAGCCAGAGCAGGTAATACCGGTACCTTTTAATGTGTAATTGTTTTCCTATACTCATTGTGTTAACCATTTCCCTACTACTGTATCGGGTTTTTCCCTTTCTGCACTAGAGACATTTTCACCATACATCGCTTCTTTCAATCGTTCGTCAACAACTTTATCACTACTTATCACAACAAAACGATCTATATCTTGTTTTTTTCGCCACCAATTAGGCTTTCTTTGGGTGGTACATTTTGCTACAAATTATTTTATTCTAAATGCATTTTAACGGGAGAAATAGGAAAAAATTATAGTTTTAACATTAAACGTTCTACTGTGGATAAAAGTCACGCATTTTATTTGCCCATTGTCACACTTATTGCAATGTTGTAAGTATGTCCCTAGAATGAGGACAATATTTTATTTGGAAATAAAGGTGCATTTTTTTCTGTTTTGTGCTCATCACTAACTACAAGCCCATATTCTAAAAAATATCAGTAATATTCCCTCTTGACATACATATTAAAAAAAAGTTCAGTGCTTAAGGTTACTATTAAAGTATTTTTTTTAATTGTTATTTTTTTTTATTGCATATGTTTTATTTGGGTAACTATGGAAGAGTGTGAGAGGTAATGGGGTTAATTTTAATGGTATTTGTATGTATAATTAGTTAAAAAAAATATATTTAGGTGTAATTTTACTATTTAGCCACAAGATGTCCTCACACATTATCTTCCTGTGCTTAATGTTAATACTAATATTAATAATGCGTGGATGTGTTACTTTCGTTATTACAATGACTGCAGGCAGCTCATCGATGCCAGTGATCATTGATACTGGCACATAGATTAATGAATGGGAACTGTGTTCCCATTCACTGATCTCTGGGTTAATGGGCAGCGACAAGTGCCCACGTGGGAACGTTCACATTGGCCGTTTGCAGCAACAGTCACATATCTATGCCCCTGGCGTACATATACTGCCGTGAACAGCATCAGTAGTTAAAGCCCATGTTCAGCCTCCTATTTTTAATGCACAGAGGAACTGTAATGAATAAAATTGCTTATTTTTTTCAGTATTCATTTATAGATTATTAGTCAGTGTTTGCCCATTGTACAATCTTTCCTCTCCCCGATTTACATTCTGAAATTTATCACTGGTGGTGACATCTTTAGTCCTGCCAGGTGATCTGTACGGAATGTTCGTTACTCAGAGTTCTATGCACAGAGGGAGATACTGTTTGCTTTGCAGTTGGAAAAGCAGTTATTTCCCACAATGCAATGAGGTTCACAGACAGCAAACTGTCAGGACAATGGTCATGACATCACACTGTGGAAGGGGTTTCACCGCAATATCAGCCTACAGACGTCCTTGGTGATCTATTCAAGAAAAGGTAAAGATTTCTTGCGGGAAAGGGGTTATCAGCTACTGATTGGGATGAAGTTCAATGCTTGGTCAAAGTTCCTCTTTAAAGGGAACCTTAACTGAGAGGGATATGGATGTTTCCTTTTAAACAATACCAGTTGCCTGGCAGTCCTGCTGATGTCTTTGGTTGCAGTGGTGGCTGAATCACACACCTGAAACAAGCATGCAGCTAATCCAGTCTGACTGCAGTCAGAGCACCTGATCTGCATGCTTGTTCAGGGGTTGTGGCTAAAAGTATTAGAGACACAGGATCAGCAGGAGAGTCAAGTAACTGGTATTATTTAAAAAAAAAAAATACATATCCTTCTCAGTTTAGGTTCCCTTTAAAATATGTGTGTCTGTGGTATAATACCTGAGTTCTCTAGTTCCTCATCACCAGCAGACTGCAAGTTCCTTTCCCAGCATAGATCATATCATCTGACCCCACCCACTTCCTCCTTATACTGAAAAAGATAAAAGGACCACAATCATGAAAAATTGTAAAATGTAAAATGCATATTTATGCATGTGTTTCAAATATACATTTGTTCCAGAGTACATTGCACTAAAAATTATGTTTTTCCTATCTTGCTGTCACATACAGTAGGCAATAAAAATCTGACAGGTGTTGGACTAGTCCATCTCTTCATGGAGGATTTTCAGTGTTTTATTTAGGGCCAGTTTTCACTATGGGCGTATTTCTGCTTTCTGTATCCAGCTTTCCACATCGCGTCTCCCCACGGTTGTCTTTTGGGACAATGCCGAAGTCCGGATGTGGCTGTCAGTACACTGCTGGGGGAATCGGATGCATTCTGGGCCTGCACAGAGCACTTCTGGCCACGGGAGCATAATAGGGCGGACGCCTGGCCGCACATGCGCACTGAGCTCCGACTAGCTTACTTACCGGCGGTAATAGTAGCCGTGAATGGAAGCAGCGGAGGAGGACACCAAGGGACTGATCAGCCCGCATAGGCCTGGAGGAAGCCCCAGGTATGTATACATTTTCTCTTGCAGGTTGTCTCTGGTTTCCTTTAAATACAAGGTGGCGCACATAAGAATTGTGCCAGAAAAGGAGCGCGGCACGATGTTAAGGCAGGTCCTAGCAAGCGGTGCCAGGAGCGAGGAGGACTCTTCTTACGTAAGTATGTGTTTCTGAACCCAAGCATTGGCTTCAGTTTCTCTTTAAAGTGTACCTGAGATGGATGGTAAGAGGGTATTTATACTTTCCTGGGCTTTCCCCGAGCCCCATTAGGGCTCTTTCACATTAGGGCAGATTTTGTGTGTTAACGCAAACGGCTAACATTTGCGTTAACCAAGGTAAAATGAAAGTCCATAGACTTTCATTTTACCTTTCACACCCGACGCTGCGTTTCGATGCGTTGCGGTTCTGACGCACCCGGGCGCAGTTTTTCGTCCAACGCACCCGCGAGCCGGTGTTTTCCGTCGGGTTTAATTACCAGCTACCACCGCTGATTGCGTTGCACCGCAGATACCCGACGACACGCCACAGGCAGACAACGCGTGCAGGAGAACGGCTCCTGCACGCGTTGTCTAATGTGAAAGAGCCCTAAGTGCATGAGGTCCCTTTTCATTCTCTCCGCTCACACCATTCTCTGGTAAATCCCTCCGGTAATCTGGCCAGTCTTCCGTTTCTGTGCATGCGTGGCCCAGCTGCGCGTGCATCTCCGCCGCCTGTGCAGTACTACAGGGGTAAGATCACTGCCGAGCTGCGCATGTGCAGAAGAGTGTGGCCGGCCAGATTACTGGTTGTGAAAAGTGCCTCCTCCCATGCGTTGTCATCGCGCCACACCTCATGTATGGATTGGCTTTGAACAAAATGAAATATAAAGTAGTGAAATGTAAGAATCACCTTTACCTTCACCTTTTTAGAAGATGGAACACAAAGCATGTAGAGTTGGGCCGAACCTCCGATTTTAGGTTCGCGAACCGGGTTCGCGAACTTTCGCGGAACGTTCGGTTCGCGTTAAAGTTCGCGAACCGCAATAGACTTCAATGGGGATGCGAACTTTGAAAAAAAAAAAAAATTATGCTGGCCACAAAAGTGATGGAAAAGATGTTTCAAGGGGTCTAACACCTGGAGGGGGGCATGGCGGAGTGGGATACACGCCAAAAGTCCCCGGGAAAAATCTGGATTTGACGCAAAGCAGCGTTTTAAGGGCAGAAATCACATTGAATGCTAAATGACAGGCCTAAAGTGCTTTAAAACATCTTGCATGTGTATACATCAATCAGGTAGTGTAATTAAGGTACTGCTTCACACTGACACACCAAACTCACCGTGTAACGCACCGCAAACAGCTGTTTGTACTAGTGACGGCCGTGCTGGACTGGTGCGCACCATGGCGAGAGTGCAGGTTTTGGTGGCTTTACAGCCCATATGGTCGGCCTGGCTGATGTAGCTGAATGACAGAACAGTGACTGTCCAGCTGATCAAATTTGGTCTGACCACAATGAAGCAACGACCTTATTATCTTTTGTGTGCCCCCCGAGACACTCATCTAGGCGCCGGTCATTGCTTCATTGTGATACGCAAGCCCCTTCACCACGGCAAGGTAATGATCACGAAGGGGAATGGGCGCATGTACATGCCTTTTCTTTTGTTGTTGCAGCTGCCCTCAGTGCAGCCAGAAAAATTAGGCAGTCATGTACACGCACCATAAAAATTATTACAGCGGCCGCTGCTAGCAGCGGCCTAAAAAATTCAGCAATCCGCCTGGAGTCCCGGACCCTGTTGGTGGTGGCGGAGAAGGTAGTGAAGCGGCCTGCAGGCAGACATGCTGTGTGGAGGGACTGGGAGCGACTTAGTCTTTTTGGGGCAGGCCAGGCAGCCAGTCACACGGCGTGCAGGCAGAGATGCTGTGTGTGCGGGGACTGACTTAGTCTTGGGGCGGGCAGCAGCCCTCCGGGATCCATGCCTCATTCATTTTGATAAAGGTGAGGTACTTAACACTTTTGTGACTTAGGCGACTTCTCTTCTCTGTGACAATGCCTCCAGCTGCGCTGAAGGTCCTTTCTGAGAGGACGCTTGCGGCAGGGCAGGAGAGAAGTTGGATGGCAAATTGGGACAGCTCTGGCCACAGGTCAAGCCTGCGCACCCAGTAGTTCAAGGGTTCCTCATCGCTGTTCACAGCAGTGTCTACATCCACACTTAAGGCCAGGTAGTCGGCTACCTGCCGGTCGAGGCGTTGGTGGAGGGTGGATCCGGAAGGGCTACGGCGAGGCGTTGGACTAAAGAACGTCCGCATGTCCGACATCACCATGAGATCGCTGGAGCGTCCTGTCTTTGACTGCGTGGACACGGGAGGAGGATTAGTGGCAGTGGTACCTTGCTGGCGTTGTGCCGTCACATCACCCTTAAAGGCATTGTAAAGCATAGTTGACAGCTGGTTCTGCATGTGCTGCATCCTTTCCACCTTCCGGTGAGTTGGTAACAGGTCCGCCACTTTGTGCCTGTACCCAGGGTCTAGTAGCGTGGCCACCCAGTACAGCTCATTCCCCTTGAGGTTTTTTATACGGGGGTCCCTCAACAGGCAGGACAGCATAAAAGACGACATCTGCACAAAGTCGGATCC
Source organism: Hyperolius riggenbachi (assembly GCF_040937935.1). Taxonomy (NCBI): domain Eukaryota; kingdom Metazoa; phylum Chordata; class Amphibia; order Anura; family Hyperoliidae; genus Hyperolius; species Hyperolius riggenbachi. Next base: position 88,439,251 of record NC_090653.1, on the reverse strand, counting down.
AGTACCCTCCATCTCCTCTTGCTCTTCCTCAGTGACGTCAGGTAAGTCAACCTCCTCCCCCCAGCCGCGAACAATACCACGGGAAGGTTGAGCAGCACAAGCCCCCTGCGACGCCTGCTGCGGTTGTTCTCCTGCCGCTGTCCCCTCCTCCTCCTCCTCCTCCTCCCCCAAAGAAACACCTTGCTCATCATCCTCTGAGTCTGACTCGTCTTCTGCACACGACCTCTCTTCTTCCTCCTCCTCCCCCCTCTGTGCTGCCGCAGGTGTTGAGGAAACAGCTGGGTCTGATGAAAATTGGTCCCATGCCTGTTCCTGCCGTAACGGTTCCTGGTCACGCTCATTCGCAGCTTCATCCGCCACTCTACGCACAGCACGCTCCAAGAAGTACGCGTAGGGAATTAAGTCGCTGATGGTGCCCTCACTGCGGCTCACCAGGTTGGTCACCTCCTCAAATGGCCGCATGAGCCTGCATGCATTTTTCATCAGTGTCCAGTTGTCGGGCCAGAACATCCCCATCTTCCCAGACTGTTTCGTTCTACTCCAGTTGTAGAGGTACTGGGTGACGGCTTTCTTCTGTTCTAGCAGGCGGGAGAACATGAGCAGGGTCGAGTTCCAGCGAGTGGGGCTATCGCAAATGAGGCGTCTCACCGGCATGTTGTTTTTACGCTGAATTTCTGCAAATCGTGCCATGGCTGTGTAAGAGCGCCTCAAATGCCCACAGAACTTCCTGGCCTGCTTCAGGACATCCGCTAAGCCAGGGTACTTTGCCACAAATCTTTGAACCACTAGATTCATGACATGTGCCATGCAGGGTATGTGTGTCAGCTTCCCCATATGCAAAGCGGCAAGCAGATTGCTGCCGTTGTCGCACACCACGTTGCCTATCTCCAGGTGGTGCGGGGTCAGCCACTCATCCACCTGTTTCTTAAGAGCAGCCAGGAGAGCTGCTCCAGTGTGACTCTCCGCTTTGAGACAAGCCATGTCTAAGATGGCGTGACACCGTCGTACCTGGCATGCAGCATAGGCCCTGCGGAGCTGGGGCTGTGTAGCTGGAGAGGAGAACTGCCACTCAGCCAAGGAGGAGGAGGAGGACAGCGAAGAGCATGTAGCAGGAGGAGAGGAGGTGGCAGGAGGCCTGCCTGCAAGCCGTGGAGGTGTCACAATTTGGTCCGCCGCTTTCTGCTTGCCATCGTTCACCACCAGGTTCACCCAATGGGCTGTGTAGGTAATGTAGCGGCCCTGCCCGTGCTTGGCAGACCAGCCATCCGTGGTCAGGTGTACCCTTGACCCAACGCTCTTCGCAAGAGATGACACCACTTGCCTCTCAACTTCACGGTGCAGTTGGGGTATGGCCTTTCTCGAAAAATAAGTGCGGCCTGGCATCTTCCACTGCGGTGTTCCGATGGCCACAAATTTACGGAAGGCCTCAGAGTCCACCAGCCGGTATGGTAACAGCTGGCGAGCTAACAGTTCCGCCACGCCAGCTGTCAGACGCCGGGCAAGGGGGTGACTGGCCAAAAGTGGCTTCTTCCGCTCAAACATTTCCTTCACGGACACCTGACTGCTGCTGTGGGCAGAGGAGCAGGAACCGCTCAAGGGCAGAGGCGGAGTGGAGGAGGGTGCCTGTGAAGGTGCAAAGGAGAAAGCGGCAGAAGCAGATGATGCACCTGAAGGAGGAAGAGGAGAAGGAGGGTGACTTTTCTTTTGTGTGCTGCTGCTGCTTTTGCTCAGGTGGCCATCCCATTGCTGTTTGTGCCTTTTCTCCAGGTGCCTTCGTAAGGCACTTGTCCCTACGTGAGTGTTGGCCTTTCCACGGCTCAATTTTTGTTGGCAGAGCGAACAGATGGCTTTGGTCCGATCTGAGGCACACACATTAAAAAATTTCCACACCGCTGAGCCACCCTGGGATGTGGGCACTATGGGGACCTCAGCAGCTGATGCTGAAGGGCAAGTTGGCTGGCTGTACATAGGTGGCGATACATGGTGCCGGACTCTGCCACCAGCTGTTTCTGACGAAGAGCTGCCCCAGCTTCTTTCAGCAACTTCTCTCCTCCTACTACTCTCTGACTCCCCCTCTGAACTGTCCCCCTCTTCATCTCCTCTATTGGGAACATACAGAGGATCCCTATTACCGTCATCATCGTAGTCATCCTGCCCAGCTTCGCTTGCCTCAGACAAATCCAAACTTGCACCATCAGTAGGTCCTTCATCCTCCTGACACGTTACATCCATAGTGTTGCCGCGTAACTCAGACATATTAGCTGGTGAAAATTCATCTGGCTGTAACAACAATGGCTGTGCATCAGTGATTTCAACACTAAATAATTCTTGCGAAGTGTCAAATGCAGCGGAAGTGGTGCTAGTAGTAGCGCTGGTGGCTGAGCAAGATGAGGTGTTCTGTGTCGCTAAATACTCAACCACGTCCTGACAATCTTGGGAGGTGATGGGACGTGCCTTCTTCCGAGCACTGTACTGTGGGCCAGGTCCACACGAAATTACATTTACACGACCTCGCGCAGACCTGCCGGGTGGCCTTCCTCTGCCTCTGCCACTACCTCTTCCTCTTCCTCTACCTGTTTTGTCCATATTGGGTATGCACGGAGTGGTATATCACACTGCGTGCACTCACGTAGGTAGGTGGGTTCACTTAACTGCACAGGTATGCGCACTGATGCGGTGGGTTCACTGAACAGAACAGGTATACAGTGGCGGGTTCACAGAACAGGTATGCAGTGGCAGGATCACTGAACACAATAGGTATGCAGTGGCGTGTTCACTAAACAGGTATACAGTGGCGGGTCCACTGAACAGAACAGGTATACAGTGGCGGGTCCACTGAACAGAACAGGTATACAGTGGCGGGTCCACTGAACAGAACAGGTATACAGTGGCGGGTTCACAGAACAGGTATACAGTGGCGGGTCCACTGAACAGAACAGGTATACAGTGGCGGGTCCACTGAACAGAACAGGTATACAGTGGCGGGTCCACTGAACAGAACAGGTATACAGTGGCGGGTCCACTGAACAGAACAGGTATACAGTGGCGGGTTCACAGAACAGGTATGCAGTGGCGGGTCCACTGAACAGAACAGGTATACAGTGGCGGGTCCACTGAACAGAACAGGTATACAGTGGCGGGTCCACTGAACAGAACAGGTATACAGTGGCGGGTCCACTGAACAGAACAGGTATACAGTGGCGGGTCCACTGAACAGAACAGGTATACAGTGGCGGGTTCACAGAACAGGTATGCAGTGGCAGGATCACTGAACACAATAGGTATGCAGTGGCGTGTTCACTAAACAGGTATACAGTGGCGGGTCCACTGAACATAACAGGTATACAGTGGCGGGTCCACTGAACAGAACAGGTATACAGTGGCGGGTCCACTGAACAGAACAGGTATACAGTGGCGGGTCCACTGAACAGAACAGGTATACAGTGGCGGGTCCACTGAACAGAACAGGTATACAGTGGCGGGTTCACAGAACAGGTATGCAGTGGCAGGATCACTGAACACAATAGGTATGCAGTGGTGTGTTCACTAAACAGGTATACAGTGGCGGGTCCACTGAACAGAACAGGTATACAGTGGCGGGTCCACTGAACAGAACAGGTATACAGTGGCGGGTCCACTGAACAGAACAGGTATACAGTGGCGGGTCCACTGAACAGAACAGGTATACAGTGGCGGGTTCACAGAACAGGTATGCAGTGGCAGGATCACTGAACACAATAGGTATGCAGTGGCGTGTTCACTAAACAGGTATACAGTGGCGGGTCCACTGAACAGAACAGGTATACAGTGGCGGGTCCACTGAACAGAACAGGTATACAGTGGCGGGTCCACTGAACAGAACAGGTATACAGTGGCGGGTTCACAGAACAGGTATACAGTGGCGGGTCCACTGAACAGAACAGGTATACAGTGGCGGGTTCACAGAACAGGTATACAGTGGCGGGTCCACTGAACAGAACAGGTATACAGTGGCGGGTCCACTGAACAGAACAGGTATACAGTGGCGGGTTCACAGAACAGGTATACAGTGGCGGGTCCACTGAACAGAACAGGTATACAGTGGCGGGTTCACAGAACAGGTATGCAGTGGCAGGATCACTGAACACAATAGGTATGCAGTGGCGTGTTCACTAAACAGGTATACAGTGGCGGGTCCACTGAACAGAACAGGTATACAGTGGCGGGTCCACTGAACAGAACAGGTATACAGTGGCGGGTCCACTGAACAGAACAGGTATACAGTGGCGGGTTCACAGAACAGGTATACAGTGGCGGGTCCACTGAACAGAACAGGTATACAGTGGCGGGTTCACAGAACAGGTATGCAGTGGCAGGTTCACTGAACACAACAGGTATGCAGTGGCAGGTTCACTGAACACAACAGGTATGCAGTGGCAGGTTCACTGAACAGGTATACAGTGGCGGGTCCACTGAACAGAACAGGTATACAGTGGCGGGTCCACTGAACAGAACAGGTATACAGTGGCGGGTCCACTGAACAGAACAGGTATACAGTGGCGGGTTCACAGAACAGGTATACAGTGGCGGGTCCACTGAACAGAACAGGTATACAGTGGCGGGTTCACAGAACAGGTATGCAGTGGCAGGATCACTGAACAGGTATGCAGTGGCAGGATCACTGAACAGGTATGGAGTGGCAGGATCACAGTACAGGTATGCAGTGGGCTGAGGGCTCACTGAACAGAACAGGTATGCAGTGGCAGGATCACTGAACAGGTATGGAGTGGCAGGATCACAGTACAGGTATGCAGTGGGCTGAGGGCTCACTGAACAGAACAGGTATGCAGTGGCAGGATCACTGAACAGGTATGCAGTGGCAGGATCACTGAACAGGTATGCAGTGGCAGGATCACAGTACAGGTATGCAGTGGGCTGAGGGCTCACTGAACAGAACAGGTATGCAGTGGCAGGATCACTGAACAGGTATGGATTGGGAGGATCACAGTACAGGTATGCAGTGGGCTGAGGGCTCACTGAACAGAATAGGTATGCAGTGGCAGGATCACTGAACAGGTATGCAGTGGCAGGATCACTGAACAGGTATGCAGTGGCAGGATCACAGTACAGGTATGCAGTGGGCTGAGGGCTCACTGAACAGAACAGGTATGCAGCCAGGAAGAAGTTAAGCCTAACTAATCTTTCCCTATATGAGAGACTGCAGCAGCTCGCCCTACTCTCACTAATGCAGGCACACGAGTGGTCGTAATGGCCGCCGCTGCCTGCCTTATATAAGGGGGGGTGGGGCTCCAGGGGCTAGTGTAGCCTAATTGGCTACACTGGGCCTGCTGACTGTGATGTAGAGGGTCAAAGTTGACCCTCAGTGCATTATGGGGCGAACCGAACTTCTTCCGCAAAAGGTTCGCGTGCGGTACCCGCACGCGAACCACCTACGTTCGCGCGAACCACGTTCGCCGGCGAACCGTTCGGCCCAACTCTAAAAGCATGTACAAATTCAAAAAATTAAATACAGTACTGAGGAACTCCAGTAGATACTGCGGAATGTGCAGTCTCTTTATTTAGTAACTTTTTTTTAACATCAGTCATTACTTATTCCTGTGCTGCCCTCTTGTGGTCATTTTAAAGTTCACCATTTTACGAGATATAATAACGGTAGCTGGCACCTTGTGTCTGCATTTCCCAATTATTCTTACAATAAAGGTTAAACAAAATTAAGTTAAATCTACCTTCAAAATAACTGATCATACAGGACACAGCGATTAATGTCTAAACTGCTGGAAACAAAAGTGAGTACACCACAAAGTGAAGAATGAAGTGAAGATGACATGAAGACCTGGGTCATGCTACCCATTACTGTTACAAGGTTTCAGGTGTGAATATGAAGCAGGTATGTTAAATTGGGTGCTATCACTCTCCTACTGGTCACTGAAAGTTCAACATGGCATGTCATGGCAGGGAACTCAGAGAATCTTAAAAAAAAGAATTGTTGCTTTACATAAAGTTTGCCTAGGCTATAGAAAGATTGCCAGCACCCTGAAACTGAGCTGTAGCACAGTGGCCAAGACAATACAGTGGTTTAGCAGGACAGGTTCCACTTAGAACAGGCCTCGCCATGGTTGAACAAAGACACTGAGTGCGCATGCTTAGTATTTTATCCAGAGTAAGGCCGGCACCTTTTACACTTAATCAGTGGGTGTGCGTAAGTACGCGTTAGTACGCGTTGGTACGCGTTTTTCCCATAGCAGTGCATTGGGAAGAAGATTTCAGTTAAAACGCGTTAAGTGTAAAAGGTGCCATAGGAAAACATGGGCATTACTTTGAAATTCAGTTTTCTTTCCGTTTTAACTGAGAGCAACTGATTAAGTGTAAAAGGGCCCTTAGTCTTTTGCAAATAGACATATGAGTGCTGGTAGCTTTGCTGCAGATGTTGAAGGGGGGAGGGGTCAGCCTGTCAGCTCTCAGACCATACGCTGCATAATACATCAAATTGGTCTGCATGGCTGTCATCAAGAAGAAATTCTCTTGTGAAGATGATTCACAAAACAGCCTGAAAACATTTTGCTGAAGACAAGCAGACTAAGGACTTGGATTACTGGAACCATATCCTGTTGTCTGATGAGACCAAGACACTGGCGTAACAATAGGGGATGCGACCCCTGCCGTCGCGGGTGGGCCCGGGGCCCCCCTAGGGCCCGCTCAGGGACTTTTGGGGGGCAGGAGGGGTCGCAGCATAAGAGGAGAGTGTGGCAGATCGGTGGGGAGGGGGGAAAATGCCCCCCCTCCCTCACCTCGGGCTCTACTCTCAGCGCTCCCCCTCCTGTAATCATTGGTGGCAGCGGGCAGCAGCAGCAGCGGCAGGCTGAATACTTTACCGCCTTCTTGCCTGAACTCTTCAGTTCTCCAAGAGCTTCATGCAACTTCCTGTGTAAACAGGAAGTTGCTCTTAGAGATCAGAAGACCTCCAGCGAGAAGGAGGTAATGTATTCAGCCCGCCGCCGCCGCTGCTGCTGCCCGCTGCCACCAAAAATTGCAGGAGGGGGAGCGCTGAGAGGAGAGCCCGAGGTGAAGGGGGGGGGGAATTTCCCCCCTGCCCACCGATCTGCCACACTCTCCTCTTATGCTGCGACCCCTCCTGCCCCCCAAAAGTCCCTGAGTGGACCCTAGGGGCGGGGTCCAGATTTTTTTTTTTGCCGGGGGGCCCGGCGATTTCTAGGTATGCCCTTGGACCAAGATAAACTTATTTGGTTCAAATGGTGTCAAAAGCATGTGGTGGCAACAAATGAAGGATTACAAAGACAAATGTGTCTTGTCTACAGTCAAGCAAGTCAAGTGGTGGAGTTTCATGGTCTGGGGCTGCATGAGTGCTGCCAGAACTGGGGTGCTACAGATCAGTGAGAGAACCCACTGTGACGTATGGCAGCAGAGCATGACACCCTTCCTTCAGAAACTGGGCTGCAGGGCAATAAAGTGGGTGGCGATGCAGGAAGTGACGTCAGTGGAGCGGACGCTGGAACGCGGAAAAGGTGAGTCCTCCCCGCCCGTGCCTCTTACTATTGGGCTTCGGCTGCTTCCTATTTACAGCTGGAGGGGAGTGCAGATCGGGGGACCCAGGCGAGGGGGAGGGCGAGGGGGAGGGGTTCCGACCCCCCTCCCCACCGCTAGGCCCAATACCCCCGTCCTGCCCGCTACCCCTCCGGCTTGGTGGCCCCCCACGGGGGACGGGGGGGGGAGGGGGGCTGCAGCAATTTTTTTCTAAATTTGCCTCAGGCGGCAAAAAGTCTAGGGCCGGCCCTGTGAGCATCTGTGGGGCATCCTAAAATGGAAGGTGGAAGAGCACAAGGTCTAACATCCACCACCGTTGTCATGAAGGAGTGAAAGAAAATTCCAGTGGTAATTTGTGAAGCTCTAGTGAACTCCATGCCCAAGAAAGTTAAGGCAGTGCTGGAACATCATGGTGGCCACACAAAATATTGACACTGGGCACAATTTTGATATCCTTCACCTAGAGGTATACTCACTTTTGAGGCCAGAGTTTTAGACATTAATGGCTGCTTGTTGAGTTTTTTTGATGGGACAACAAGTGTATACAGTTATACAAGCTGTATGCTGTCTACATTACATTGTATCACAGTGTCATATCTTTAGCATTGTCCCATGAAAAGATACATTGTCCCATGAAAATGTGAGAAGTGTATCTACAATACTATAATTTGTAAAATATATTAGAGAAATCCAAATATCTTCTAAACATGCGCCAGCACGCCCATACGTGTTGCCTGTGAACAAGACCTTAAGCAGGGTTCACATTTATTATTGCAGAAAAGCGATATTTTTTGCATGCATTTTTTCACATGTTTCATACTACAGGGGTGGTGTGTTGCTACGCTGCATCTATCAGCCAGCTAACCTGCCAGTCTTTCCAGCCAGTCCTGTTTGTCTTACTCCCCAGCCAGCCAGATCTGTCAGTTTTGCCAGCCGCCCATTCTGTCATATCAATCCCTCCTGTCCCTCCAATCAGTCCTGCCAGTCCTTCCTTTCAGAATCAGAAAGGAGGCCGGCACCACTCAGAAGTAAATGATAAGCTCTTTTATTGCATTAAAGTGGTGGCATATACAATGACAAACGTTGTTTCGGGCATAGCCCTTCCTAAAATTGCAATAGCCATACATACAAACCAAGTGTAGTGCCTTAAATACCCCACCCCCAATTAAAACACCAATCTGTGTCCTGCTGGGTGGGTTTACATGGCAGACCTGATGGAGAACAGGAATGTCTATATGCAAATTAAAAAAGTTAACCATTTACCTGCCACCTCATGGATAGTAATCTCCAGCCAGGCGATGCTCAGATGCACTCCGAAAAACCCACTGTTCAACTCACCCCACTGACGTCAGCGCTACTTCCTGGTTGGTCGCACAGACTCCACCAATCCTGGCGTGCTGCGTTACGTGGGAGGTGGACGCATACCCAAGAACGCCTAAGACGTCCAAGCTCTCTCCTAGTCAGTCAACACAGACTAGCCAATCATCGAGCGTGACGTCATTAAAGAGACGGACGCGTCCCCTATGGGGACCAAGAACAGTATTCCCCTTAGCCAATTTGAAAGAGTTGACAGGATAGTGAGTGATGAGTCTCAACATATTGCACGTAGGAAAGAAATGACGGATACGTTTTGTAAAAGGGGCTATCCGTCTGAGGTACTTTCTCCTCGCTCTAAAGGGAAAAGGAAACCGACTGGCCCCGTCTTCCTTTTGTGTTGACCTTTATTGCTAGCAGTGACATCGTTTCTCCGGTCATACGTAAACATTGGCGGATTCCTGCTGATGGTTTTCCACGTATTCCTGAGTTTCGCTATCCCGCCATGATGTCCTTTAAAAGGGCCCCTACTTTACGGGATAAGTTGACCACCAAAAGGATGGGACCGCCAGAGAGGAGACGCACAGGGATGTATCCCTGTTTAGGGTGTCATATGTGCGGTATGGTATGTCTTTGAGGGGTTACACCTTCACCCATTCTTCCCAAGGTACTCCTTTTTATTTGAAAGGATTCTACACATGTGATTCGAGCTTTGTTGCCTACATGCTCAAGTGCCCATGCGGCCTGTCGTATGTAAGCATGATGACGCAACCATTGAAGGATCGTATTTTGTCGCATAAATCGGCTATTCGACACAAAACACAGGGGCAGACGGTTTCTGAGCATTTTGCTTTGTTTAAACACTCTGTCACACAATTAAAAGTAATGATAATCGACTCTGTACCTCCAGATTGGAGGCAATAGGGAAAAAGCATTGCTTAACCACTTAAGGACTGCAGTCATAAAACCCCTTAAGGACCAGAGCCTTTTTTTCCATTCAGACCACTGCAGCTTTAACGGTTTATTGCTCGGTCATACAACCTACCACCTAAATGAATTTTACCTCCTTTTCTTGTCACTAATACAGCTTTCTTTTGGTGCGATTTGATTGCTGCTGTGAGTTTTACTTTTTATTATATTCATCAAAAAAGACATGAATTTTGTCAAAAAAATGACTTTTTTTACTTTCTGTGCTGACATTTTTCAAATAAAGTAAAATTTCCTATACATTTGAGTGCGAAAGTTATTCTGCTACATGTCTTTGATAAAAAAAAAACCATTAAGTGTATATTTATTGGTTTGGGTAAAAGTTATAGCATTTACAAACTATGGTGCAAAAAGTGAATTTTCCCATTTTGAAGCATCTCCGAATTTTCTGACACCCTGTCATGTTTCATGAGGTGCTAAAATTCCAGGATAGTATAAATACCCCCCAAATGACCCCATTTTGGAAAGAAGACATCCCAAAGTATTCACTGAGAGGTATGGTGAGTTCATAGAAGTTTTTATTTTTTGTCACAAGTTAGCGGAAAATGACACTTTGTGACAAAAAAAAAGGAAAAAAAAAGTTTCCATTTCTTCTAACTTGCGACAAAAAAAAATTAAATCTGCCACGGACTCACCATGCCCCTCTCTGAATACCTTGAAGTGTCTACTTTCCAAAATGGGGTCATTTGTGGGGTGTGTTTACTGTCCTGGCATTTTGGGGGGTGCTAAATTGTAAGCACCCCTGTAAAGCCTAAAGGTGCTCATTGGACTTAGGGCCCCTTAGCGCAGTTAGGCTGCAAAAAAGTGCCACACATGTGGTATTGCCGTACTCAGGAGAAGTAGTATAATGTGTTTTGGGGTGTATTTTTACACATACCCATGCTGGGTGGGAGAAATATCTCTGTAAATGACAATTTTTTGATTTGTTTTACACACAATTGTCCATTTACAGAGATATTTCTCCCACTCAGCATGGGTATGTGTAAAAATACACCCCAAAACACATTATACTACTTCTCCTGAGTATGGCGATACCACATGTGTGGCACTTTTTTGCACCCTAACTGCGCTAAGGGGCCCAAAGTCCAATGAGTACCTTTAGGATTTCACAGGTCTTAATGTCTAAACTGCTGGAAACAAAAGTGAGTACACCACAAAGTGAAGAATGAAGTGAAGATGACATGAAGACCTGGGTCATGCTACCCATTACTGTTACAAGGTTTCAGGTGTGAATATGAAGCAGGTATGTTAAATTGGGTGCTATCACTCTCCTACTGGTCACTGAAAGTTCAACATGGCATGTCATGGCAGGGAACTCAGAGAATCTTAAAAAAAAGAATTGTTGCTTTACATAAAGTTTGCCTAGGCTATAGAAAGATTGCCAGCACCCTGAAACTGAGCTGTAGCACAGTGGCCAAGACAATACAGTGGTTTAGCAGGACAGGTTCCACTTAGAACAGGCCTCGCCATGGTTGAACAAAGACACTGAGTGCGCATGCTTAGTATTTTATCCAGAGTAAGGCCGGCCCCTTTTACACTTAATCAGTGGGTGTGCGTAAGTACGCGTTAGTACGCGTTGGTACGCGTTTTTCCCATAGCAGTGCATTGGGAAGAAGATTTCAGTTAAAACGCGTTAAGTGTAAAAGGTGCCATAGGAAAACATGGGCATTACTTTGAAATTCAGTTTTCTTTCCGTTTTAACTGAGAGCAACTGATTAAGTGTAAAAGGGCCCTTAGTCTTTTGCAAATAGACATATGAGTGCTGGTAGCTTTGCTGCAGATGTTGAAGGGGGGAGGGGTCAGCCTGTCAGCTCTCAGACCATACGCTGCATAATACATCAAATTGGTCTGCATGGCTGTCATCAAGAAGAAATTCTCTTGTGAAGATGATTCACAAAACAGCCTGAAAACATTTTGCTGAAGACAAGCAGACTAAGGACTTGGATTACTGGAACCATATCCTGTTGTCTGATGAGACCAAGACACTGGCGTAACAATAGGGGATGCGACCCCTGCCGTCGCGGGTGGGCCCGGGGCCCCCCTAGGGCCCGCTCAGGGACTTTTGGGGGGCAGGAGGGGTCGCAGCATAAGAGGAGAGTGTGGCAGATCGGTGGGGAGGGGGGAAAATGCCCCCCCTCCCTCACCTCGGGCTCTACTCTCAGCGCTCCCCCTCCTGTAATCATTGGTGGCAGCGGGCAGCAGCAGCAGCGGCAGGCTGAATACTTTACCGCCTTCTTGCCTGAACTCTTCAGTTCTCCAAGAGCTTCATGCAACTTCCTGTGTAAACAGGAAGTTGCTCTTAGAGATCGGAAGACCTCCAGCGAGAAGGAGGTAATGTATTCAGCCCGCCGCCGCCGCTGCTGCTGCCCGCTGCCACCAAAAATTGCAGGAGGGGGAGCGCTGAGAGGAGAGCCCGAGGTGAAGGGGGGGGGGAATTTCCCCCCTGCCCACCGATCTGCCACACTCTCCTCTTATGCTGCGACCCCTCCTGCCCCCCAAAAGTCCCTGAGTGGACCCTAGGGGCGGGGTCCAGATTTTTTTTTTTGCCAGGGGGCCCGGCGATTTCTAGGTATGCCCTTGGACCAAGATAAACTTATTTGGTTCAAATGGTGTCAAAAGCATGTGGTGGCAACAAATGAAGGATTACAAAGACAAATGTGTCTTGTCTACAGTCAAGCAAGTCAAGTGGTGGAGTTTCATGGTCTGGGGCTGCATGAGTGCTGCCAGAACTGGGGTGCTACAGATCAGTGAGAGAACCCACTGTGACGTATGGCAGCAGAGCATGACACCCTTCCTTCAGAAACTGGGCTGCAGGGCAATAAAGTGGGTGGCGATGCAGGAAGTGACGTCAGTGGAGCGGACGCTGGAACGCGGAAAAGGTGAGTCCTCCCCGCCCGTGCCTCTTACTATTGGGCTTCGGCTGCTTCCTATTTACAGCTGGAGGGGAGTGCAGATCGGGGGACCCAGGCGAGGGGGAGGGCGAGGGGGAGGGGTTCCGACCCCCCTCCCCACCGCTAGGCCCAATACCCCCGTCCTGCCCGCTACCCCTCCGGCTTGGTGGCCCCCCACGGGGGACGGGGGGGGGAGGGGGGCTGCAGCAATTTTTTTCTAAATTTGCCTCAGGCGGCAAAAAGTCTAGGGCCGGCCCTGTGAGCATCTGTGGGGCATCCTAAAATGGAAGGTGGAAGAGCACAAGGTCTAACATCCACCACCGTTGTCATGAAGGAGTGAAAGAAAATTCCAGTGGTAATTTGTGAAGCTCTAGTGAACTCCATGCCCAAGAAAGTTAAGGCAGTGCTGGAACATCATGGTGGCCACACAAAATATTGACACTGGGCACAATTTTGATATCCTTCACCTAGAGGTATACTCACTTTTGAGGCCAGAGTTTTAGACATTAATGGCTGCTTGTTGAGTTTTTTTGATGGGACAACAAGTGTATACAGTTATACAAGCTGTATGCTGTCTACATTACATTGTATCACAGTGTCATATCTTTAGCATTGTCCCATGAAAAGATACATTGTCCCATGAAAATGTGAGAAGTGTATCTACAATACTATAATTTGTAAAATATATTAGAGAAATCCAAATATCTTCTAAACATGCGCCAGCACGCCCATACGTGTTGCCTGTGAACAAGACCTTAAGCAGGGTTCACATTTATTATTGCAGAAAAGCGATATTTTTCGCATGCATTTTTTCACATGTTTCATACTACAGGGGTGGTGTGTTGCTACGCTGCATCTATCAGCCAGCTAACCTGCCAGTCTTTCCAGCCAGTCCTGTTTGTCTTACTCCCCAGCCAGCCAGATCTGTCAGTTTTGCCAGCCGCCCATTCTGTCATATCAATCCCTCCTGTCCCTCCAATCAGTCCTGCCAGTCCTTCCTTTCAGAATCAGAAAGGAGGCCGGCACCACTCAGAAGTAAATGATAAGCTCTTTTATTGCATTAAAGTGGTGGCATATACAATGACAAACGTTGTTTCGGGCATAGCCCTTCCTAAAATTGCAATAGCCATACATACAAACCAAGTGTAGTGCCTTAAATACCCCACCCCCAATTAAAACACCAATCTGTGTCCTGCTGGGTGGGTTTACATGGCAGACCTGATGGAGAACAGGAATGTCTATATGCAAATTAAAAAAGTTAACCATTTACCTGCCACCTCATGGATAGTAATCTCCAGCCAGGCGATGCTCAGATGCACTCCGAAAAACCCACTGTTCAACTCACCCCACTGACGTCAGCGCTACTTCCTGGTTGGTCGCACAGACTCCACCAATCCTGGCGTGCTGCGTTACGTGGGAGGTGGACGCATACCCAAGAACGCCTAAGACGTCCAAGCTCTCTCCTAGTCAGTCAACACAGACTAGCCAATCATCGAGCGTGACGTCATTAAAGAGACGGACGCGTCCCCTATGGGGACCAAGAACAGTATTCCCCTTAGCCAATTTGAAAGAGTTGACAGGATAGTGAGTGATGAGTCTCAACATATTGCACGTAGGAAAGAAATGACGGATACGTTTTGTAAAAGGGGCTATCCGTCTGAGGTACTTTCTCCTCGTTTTAAAGGGAAAAGGAAACCGACTGGCCCCGTCTTCCTTTTGTGTTGACCTTTATTGCTAGCAGTGACATCGTTTCTCCGGTCATACGTAAACATTGGCGGATTCCTGCTGATGGTTTTCCACGTATTCCTGAGTTTCGCTATCCCGCCATGATGTCCTTTAAAAGGGCCCCTACTTTACGGGATAAGTTGACCACCAAAAGGATGGGACCGCCAGAGAGGAGACGCACAGGGATGTATCCCTGTTTAGGGTGTCATATGTGCGGTATGGTATGTCTTTGAGGGGTTACACCTTCACCCATTCTTCCCAAGGTACTCCTTTTTATTTGAAAGGATTCTACACATGTGATTCGAGCTTTGTTGCCTACATGCTCAAGTGCCCATGCGGCCTGTCGTATGTAAGCATGATGACGCAACCATTGAAGGATCGTATTTTGTCGCATAAATCGGCTATTCGACACAAAACACAGGGGCAGACGGTTTCTGAGCATTTTGCTTTGTTTAAACACTCTGTCACACAATTAAAAGTAATGATAATCGACTCTGTACCTCCAGATTGGAGGCAATAGGGAAAAAGCATTGCTTAACCACTTAAGGACTGCAGTCATAAAACCCCTTAAGGACCAGAGCCTTTTTTTCCATTCAGACCACTGCAGCTTTAACGGTTTATTGCTCGGTCATACAACCTACCACCTAAATGAATTTTACCTCCTTTTCTTGTCACTAATACAGCTTTCTTTTGGTGCGATTTGATTGCTGCTGTGAGTTTTACTTTTTATTATATTCATCAAAAAAGACATGAATTTTGTCAAAAAAATGACTTTTTTTACTTTCTGTGCTGACATTTTTCAAATAAAGTAAAATTTCCTATACATTTGAGTGCGAAAGTTATTCTGCTACATGTCTTTGATAAAAAAAAAACCATTAAGTGTATATTTATTGGTTTGGGTAAAAGTTATAGCATTTACAAACTATGGTGCAAAAAGTGAATTTTCCCATTTTGAAGCATCTCCGAATTTTCTGACACCCTGTCATGTTTCATGAGGTGCTAAAATTCCAGGATAGTATAAATACCCCCCAAATGACCCCATTTTGGAAAGAAGACATCCCAAAGTATTCACTGAGAGGCATGGTGAGTTCATAGAAGATTTTATTTTTTGTCACAAGTTAGCGGAAAATGACACTTTGTGACAAAAAAAAAGGAAAAAAAAAGTTTCCATTTCTTCTAACTTGCGACAAAAAAAAATTAAATCTGCCACGGACTCACCATGCCCCTCTCTGAATACCTTGAAGTGTCTACTTTCCAAAATGGGGTCATTTGTGGGGTGTGTTTACTGTCCTGGCATTTTGGGGGGTGCTAAATTGTAAGCACCCCTGTAAAGCCTAAAGGTGCTCATTGGACTTAGGGCCCCTTAGCGCAGTTAGGCTGCAAAAAAGTGCCACACATGTGGTATTGCCGTACTCAGGAGAAGTAGTATAATGTGTTTTGGGGTGTATTTTTACACATACCCATGCTGGGTGGGAGAAATATCTCTGTAAATGACAATTTTTTGATTTGTTTTACACACAATTGTCCATTTACAGAGATATTTCTCCCACTCAGCATGGGTATGTGTAAAAATACACCCCAAAACACATTATACTACTTCTCCTGAGTATGGCGATACCACATGTGTGGCACTTTTTTGCACCCTAACTGCGCTAAGGGGCCCAAAGTCCAATGAGTACCTTTAGGATTTCACAGGTCATTTTGCGACATTTGGTTTCAAGACTACTCCTCATGGTTTAGGACCCCTAAAATGCCAGGGCAGTATAGGAACCCTACAAATGACCCCATTATAGAAAGAAGACACCCCAAGGTATTCCGTTAGGAGTATGGTGAGTTCATAGAAGATTTTATTTTTTGTCACAAGTAAGCGGAAATTGATTTTAATTGTTTTTTTTTCACAAAGTGTCATTTTCCGCTAACTTGTGACAAAAAATAAAATCTTCTATGAACTCACCATACTCCTAACGGAACACCTTGGGGTGTCTTCTTTCTAAAAAGGGGTCATTTGTAGGGTTCCTATACTGCCCTGGCATTTTAGGGGCCCTAAACCGTGAGTAGTAGTCTTGAAACCAAATGTCGCAAAATGACCTGTGAAATCCTAAAGGTACTCATTGGACTTTGGGCCCCTTAGCGCAGTTAGGGTGCAAAAAATTGCCACACATGTGGTATCGCCATACTCAGGAGAAGTAGTATAATGTGTTTTGGGGTGTATTTTTACACATACCTATGCTGAGTGGGAGAAATATCTCTGTAAATGGACAATTGTGTGTAAAAAGAATCAAAAAATTGTCATTTACAGAGATATTTCTCCCACCCAGCATGGGTATGTGTAAAAATACACCCCAAAACACATTATACTACTTCTCCTGAGTAGGGCAATACCACATGTGTGGCACTTTTTTGCAACCTAGGTGCGCTAAGGGGCCTAACATCCTATTCACAGGTCATTTTGAGACATTTGGATTCTAGACTACTCCTCACGGTTTAGGGCCCCTAAAATGCCAGGGCAGTATAGGAACCCCACAAGTGACCCCATTTTAGAAAGAAGACACCCCAAGGTATTCTGTTAGGAGTATGGTGAGTTCATAGAAGATTTTTTTTTTGTCACAAGTTAGTGGAAATTGACACTTTGTGAAAAAAAACAACAATATAAATCAAGTTCCGCTAACTTGTGACAAAAAATAAAATCTTCTATGAACTCACCATACTCCTAACGGAATACCTTGGGGTGTCTTCTTTCTAAAATGGGGTCACTTGTGGGGTTCCTATACTGCCCTGACATTTTAGGGGCCCTAAACCGTGAGGAGTAGTCTTGAACCCAAATGTCGCAAAATGACCTGTGAAATCCTAAAGGTACTCATTGGACTTTGGGCCCTTTAGCGCAGTTAGGCTGCAAAAAAGTGCCACACATGTGGTACTGCCGTGCTCAGAAGAAGTAGTATAATGTGTTTTGTGGTGTATTTTTACATATACCCATGCTGGGTGGGAGAAATATCTCTGTAAATGACATATATTAGATTTTTTTTACACACAATTGTCCATTTACAGAGAGATTTCTCCCAGAGATTTGATTGATGGGTGATTAGGGGGGTGATTGTGTGCAAACAGTGGTCTGGGGGGTGGGCAGGGGGGGGTCTGAGGGGTGCTGTGGGCGATCAGGGGGCAGGAGGGGGCAGATCAGTGTGTTTGGGTGCAGACTAGGGTGGCTGCAGCCTGCCCTGGTGGTCCCTCGGACACTGGGACCACCAGGGCAGGAGGCAGCCTGTATAATACACTTTGTAAACATTACAAAGCGTATTATACGCTTCCTATCCGGCGATCGTCGGGTTAACAACCCACCGGCGCTTCCGATTGGCCGGCGGGTTGACGTCGCGGGTGGGCGGAGCCTATTGCCGGCGGATGCGCGCGCATCCCGGCGCGCGATCCCCGGCAAAACAGTGCCCCAGGACCTGACGCCATTCTGCGTTACGTGGTCCTGGGGCTGCCACTTTGCCGCCGCCAATATGAAGTAGGCGGTCGGCAAGTGGTTAACAAAAGAGGCAATTTGGATAAGACGATTGGGTACTTTGGAGCCAGGGGGACTCAATCGGGAATATGACCTGGATTTTTGCATACATTCTGGTTAGCATAGTGTCAGTCAGGTTCGGGTGACCTTTGTGCCTACAATATTCTCCAACTGACTGTTAATGATTTGTAAGATATTATATGTATTTTGATACTAATTTTATTGTCTTTTTGCTTTGGTTTTAGATATCCCTGGGCTGTGACATGACATGGTCTGGTGAGGGTGACGTATTAAACCATTTACCTGTGTTTAGTACTTTTTATAATCTTTGTTCCTGTGGCTCTAGGTCATGATGGCGACTCCTAGCGTGGCTGAATATATTGGGATGTTCCCATACATTGTCGATATTTGACCTGGTGACATACATTAGTGCCAACAGCATTTTTTGTTAGGTACATCTTCGTCATGCAGATGTCGCTGTAGTGATGTTGAGCACCAGCGACATTAGTAGCAGTGAGGCACTTGTTTTGTATATAAGTTGAAGACCTATGGTCACTTAGGCACCATTCCCTGGGAGCTCCCTACTCAACCACTCAAAGAGGCCCTGACACTTCCACATGGGCTGCTGGGAGGTAATTCATTTTTTTTAAGCAGATAAATCCTTTCTCAGCTATTTTGTTTGGTATGCTCATAAAATCAATTACAGTTTGCTTATAAGAATAGTATTTTTTTTACATAAATATAATAGTAATAAGATGATGATAATGTGTTCTTTTTGGTTTTTTTTTACTATGAGCAGTGACTTCAGTGTTGTTAAATGTTAACCCTTCAGGATCTACATAGTGAAGTATGGAAAAAAAATGCACTGATAATATACTTCAGGACTCGATTTGTCACTCTATACTACACAGTTGGGTAAATGTCTGGTAGGGCTGGTTCACACTGCAAGAGCTTTTTCTAAGCACTTGTGATTTAAAAAGCTCTTGCTAATGTAATGCTATGGGTGTTATCCCACTTGAGCAAGGTGATTTTATAAAAATCCCCCATAGCATTGCATTATCAAGAGCTTTTCAAGTAACTAGCGCTAAAAAAGCTCTTGCGGTGTGAACCAGGCATAAGTTAATTTTATGGATGATTTTTTTTCCTTTGTGAAGGTATTTATCTGTATTGTGGGTAGAATGTGCCAACAAGGTATCTGAACTGGTCCATCATGTGAGTGGTAAATATTGCTAAAGAAAAGTGATACAATTAAAGATGTGTAATTGTCCCTTATTTACTTATTGCTACTGTCATCTTCACTAAATCTATAAATATGTTAAAGAGAATTCTGTTGCCTATCTCTTCATGTCAGTCTTGGTGCTTCTCTGGAATTAAGTGAAAATTTGTTTTGTAATTGCAGAAGTTTGTTAATGTAGTTTAAACAGAAAGTTTGATGGTCCTTCAGAAGGTAGCGTTCTCAATTAATAAATTAAGGAAACATTTTATTTATTTCATGTTAAACACAGAGGCCCACATGCAATTAAACCTTTCTGCTGAGTTTTTTCACCTTTTAAATAAAATGATTTTTAAGCCACCAGCAAGCAAGAAAATACTCAAAATAATATTGATATTATTTTTTTTATCTACTTTGTGTTACTTTTTCAATAACAAAGTGCTGAAAAGTTATTTTAATAAGAAATTGAAAATGTATCTCCTAGGAGATAGCTTAGGACAAAAAGTTAAATATGGGCCCCTGGCCCTTAGGGCCTGTACACACTGCTGCGCTTGCGTTGCGTTTTTAAAAACGCATGCGTTTTTAAAAACGCAAGGTCTTTTGAAAAAGAATGAAAATCGTGATGACTTGTACACACTGGTGCGATGCGTTTTTCAAAAAACGCAAACGCAGTGCCTGCTGCGCTTTTTTAAGCGCAGCGCATGAAAAACGCATTAAAAACGCATGCGCTTGCGTTTTTGCCTGCGTTTTTCAGAAGTCAGTATCCCAGAAGACTCTGCAATCTCCTGATTCCTGTTGAAATGTAAACTAGAAAAAAAACAAAGGATTCTTTAGCCAATCAGCAATTACAAGAAAAACGCAAACGCACAAAAAACGCAGGCAAAAGCGCATGCGTTTTTAAAACTACAGGCATTTTAAAAACGCATGCGCTTGCGTTTTTGCCTGCGTTTTTCAGTGTGTACAGGCCCTTACTCAACTAACTTTGATTCTAGCAAAAGAGGGACACGAGAGCCCAATATAGTGTAGTAAGTACTGGTTATAAAAGGAATATTGACAAAGCAAGTGTAGTTGTACTCATGGGTTACTTCACTGGCAACTACTGTAAAGGCAGGTGGGGAGATTGAACCTGACCCCGCTCAGGATTAAGAAGTTGCTCTCCGTATATAAGAAAAAATTTAGCTAAAAAGTTTTAAAATAGAGGTGGCAGTGGTGGACTTACCTCTTCTAAGTAGACACAAGATATTATTGATGTTGTTTCAACAAAACAATTTTATTTACTCCAGCATCAGTACAACGCGTTTCGCAAGATTCATCCCGCAAAGCCAAGCACTTCTCTCATACATCATCATGAAAACTTTTGAAAGAGTGGTCCTGTCCCACCCAAAGTTCTCTACTTCGACCCTACTGAATCCCTTCCAGATCACGGACAGAGCAAACAGATACATCGATGACGCAATCAATATCTGCCAGGAGCTCACAAACGACCATTCTTCTACTGCACTTCAGCTCGGCCTTTAACACCATCTCCCCCTGCAGAACACCGATCTTGTTCTCCCTTTGTCATTGTGATCAGTACATCACCTAACAGCTTTTGTAGTCTACATCAGCGCTTGGAGTGCGCAATGGTTGTGTAATACAGCGTTTTGCATAAAACTCTCACCTTGCTTAACCGCTTAATGCTTGAAGAGGAGCCCAACTAACATTGTCATTCTGCAGGTTTTTGTTTATCCCGGACTAGGCCTGCCAAGCCTCATAGGCTATTAGCAGCCCATACATGGCAGATTTAGCACGTTGTAGGACGAGGTGTGATTGTGGCATGGAGTGTGGGCCGGCCATGATTTGGTTTTGACAGATCTGTCAACTTTTTAAATGGATGTTTGTCTATGTATGCATTCATTTTATGATACACAATAAAGTGACCACACAGCGTGGTAATTTTTGGACGTACATGCTTACCTATCATTTCCTCCCTCCATTTCCTTATATTCAAAGGTCATCAAATTTGCCAATGACACCACCATTGTTGGCCTTGTAACAGGCTGGTCCTCATCACAGCCAAAACCATTGTGTTGATAGTGGTCTTCAGGAAGCATGCCCCCACTCCATCACCAATCTACATTGATGGCACCATGGTTGAAAGAGTGGCCAGCGTTCGCCTTCTGGGCAAAACCATCTCCAGCGACCTGATCTGTAAGGAAAACACCACCTTTAACCAGAGGAAATCCTAGCAGAGGCTATTCTTCCTCTTCCAACTGAACAAGTTTGGCATGGCCCAGGAGCTGCTGACAAGCTTCAATTCAGCCACCATTGAGTCTGTCCTCTGCTCATCCATCCAAGTCTGGTCCGCGGCTTCTCCACCAGAGACAGATACAAACTTCAGAGGATCATTAGTTGGGCGGAGAGAATCATCAGAAGACCTCTCCCTTCACTTGACCTCCTCCACAACTCCAGACTACAATCCAGAGCACTGAGGATTGCCAGTAAGCCCTCACACCCTGAACACCGCTTTTTCAGTCGGCTCCCTTCAGATCATAGGTTTCGGGGGATCTCCACCAGAACTTTGAGGCATAGAAACTCCTTTTTCCCCTCTGCCGTCAACCTCTTAAACTCCCTTCAGTCCCACCCATCTTCAACACCCACCCCATCACTTTTTACCCTCCACCCCTAAAAGTTGGAGCTGTCGGAACGATGGACTGCCCAGCATAAAACTGTGTTAAAAAATTGTACCCTGCGGTTTCCTTTTGTACTCCTGTTTATTTAGTTATTAATTTGTACTACTGTTTAATTATTAATTTGTACTCATGCTTGTATTATTATGTATAGATCTTATCTAGTATCTCTACTGTGAGCAATTGTATGTGCCAAACCCAATTCTGGGTACAACCCAGTCGTGCTTGGCGATTAAAATATTTCTGATTTCTGATTCGGATATCACTAGAAGAATATATGGATATATTTTTATGTTTTCCCACACATTAGCAATTTAGAACTGGTTGTATCAGAAGACAGAACTCTGGTGTTACATAGCTTTATGTTTAATGATTATAACATTGGTGTAAAAGTATTTTTATGTGGTGTAATTGTTGTTATGCTTAGACACGGTGCTGTAATTGTGGTTGGTTGTTTAACAAAACAGATTTTAAAAAAAGAAAAAAGAAATGGAGGTCATGGGAATAGTGCTGTCACCTCATATAGTATTGTATAGAGTATGATAATATAACAAGTGTCAATAAAAGGTGGTTCCTTATAGGACTCTTTTCAGACCAATGTTCAGATGATTTTCTCCACGGAGGGTGTAGGTTATCCAGTACAAAAGCCTCCACCCCTGGAAACTAGTAATTTTAGGATGAAATGGGCATTCCTTGATCCAGTTGGCTTACTAACACAAATTCATGTTGATGTGGGTTTGCCACTGGCAGGTATTGCAATAAAAGCTCTAAAATATATGATATATGTCTAGCTAAACATACTTCATCATATAGGTTAAAGTTTTAATGCCTACCTATGATTTTATGGGTCTACGATCCAACTAAGGTTTAGTGTTGCATGGAGTCGTACACTGGATTGCAAACCGATGGAATACAGTACATTATAATATGCATAAACACAAGTGGATATCCTGTAAGTTAACTTGCTGTTGAAGGATTGGAGTTTTTGATACACTTTTGTGTGCTATGAGAAGCATGCTGTCCTCTAGGAGTGGCAATGCTTAGCATAACTCATGGGGAAACATGATCAGTTTGATCAGCTGATAGCTTTGTAAGGTTCTGATTTGCTGATCCTGATCATGTGCTAAACCAGGAAGTCATCACAACAAATCAGAACCTTACAAATCTATCAGCTGATCAAACTGGACACATGCTTCTCCATGAGTTCTCCTAAGCATTGCCTTGCTTACTCCCCTCTTTTTCTATCTTTGCAGATTAGTGCCCTGTGTATTAACATGCCCGACAGAAGCAATTCCAGGATTGGCTACACTGAGACCAAGTGATCGGAGTCTGCTGGGAACATGGAGGTTGTTGCAAGAAAATGAGAGCAGCCCAGCATATGGTCACTTGAAACTGCAGCAGCATTAGTATAGCTGGTTTAGTGGAAATTTGTGCTGCCCGTCATCTTGTGCTGCCAGGGGCATGCGCACTACAAATCGCGCATGCACACTATGATTCCATGAGAGGTGGAAGTTAGTGTTAGGTATTGGAAAGGGATGTTAGGCATTAGACAGGAGGAGGTTGGTATTAGGCATTGGAGAGGGAAGGTTAGTGTTAGGCATCAGAAAGAGGTACCGTATATACTCGCAAGCAAGCCGAATTTTTCACCCCCCAAAAGTGGCCCAAAAGTTGGGGGGTCGGCTTCCTTGCGAGTTATTTTCCAGTATGGGTAGGTGGGTGGGTGGATAGGTAGTGCCCCTCCCCGCCCCCCTGCGGCCACCGCTGCTATTACCTTAGGCGGCACCGCTTCCTCTATCCCCGTACTGCTCCGGTAACTAATTCACAGCAGCGCGCCCCTCGGCGGCTGCTGTGTGATGACGGAGGAAACCATAGAGAGCGGTTCCCATAGTAACGGCGATACATATCGCCGCTACAGGAAGCCGCTCTCTATGGTTTCCTCCGTCATCACACAGCAGCCGCCGAGAGGCGCGCTGCTGTGAATTAGTTACCGGAGCAAGATGGGGATAGAGGAAGCGGCGCCGCCTAAGGTTATAGCAGTGGCGGCCGCGGGGGGAGCGGGGAGGGGCACTAACTACCTGCCTACCTACCCACCTAGCCATACTGGGCACTATGCTAGCTATACTGGGGCACTATGCTAGCTATACTGGGCACTATACTAGCCATACTGGGCACTATGCTAGCTATACTGGGGCACTATGCTAGCTATACTGGGGCACTATGCTAGCTATACTGGGGCACTATGCTAGCTATACTGGGGCACTATGCTAGCTATACTGGGGCACTATGCTAGCCATACTGGGGCACTATGCTAGCCATACTGGGCACTATGCTAGCCATACTGGGCACTATGCTAGCCATACTGGGCACTATGCTAGCTATACTGGGACACTATACTAGCTATACTGGGCACTTTACTAGCTATACTGGGGGACTACCTACCCATACTGGGCACTTTACTAGCTATACTGGGCACTATACTAGCTATACTGGGTCGCTACCTACCCATACTGGGCACTATACTAGCTATACTGGGCACTATACTAGCTATACTGGGACACACTGGGGGGGATCACGTGGCCAGCATTTCATACCCTCGGCTTATATGGGGGTCAATCATTTTTTCCTGTTTTTTCAGGTAAAAGTTGGGGGGTCGGCTTACATGCGGGTCGGCTTGCTTGCGAGTATATACGGTAAGTTAGTGTTAGGCAGCAGAAAGAGGTAAGTTAGTGTTAGGCATCCTAGAAAGGAATGTTAGTGTCAGTGGTGTAGCTAAGGAGCTATGGGCCCTGGTGCAAGTTTTACATGGGGGCCCCCCAAGCACTCTCTACATAACAATTGATATGGCGCACCAAAACCTGCCAAGGACAACACAGTAGGGGGATGGTTTGTTAATGATTACTACTATTTAAAGCATCTATATAAGTGATTGTTAACAGCACATGACCAATAGAGAGCTAATATTGTGCTTGAGGGAGGGCCCCTCTGACCCAAGGGCCCTGATGTGGTCGCTACCTCTGCAACCCCTATTGCTACGCCCCTGGTTAGTGTTAAGTAAAGGTGAGGAGAAGTTAATGTTAGACTTCAGAGGCGCCAGTGAACGTAATGAGGTAGGGCATCACAAGATCCCAATACACCGGAACAGCTTTTCTTTGTTATTTGAACACTGTAGTGACAGGGATATGGAGTCTGCCATATTTATTAGGAATGCCAGTTGCCTGACAGTGGCACTGATCCTTTTGGCTGCAGTATTGCCTGAATCGCTTACATGAAACAAGTAAGAGACTAATATGGCAAGACTTTAATCAGATTACCTGATTTTCATATTCAGGCTGAGTCTAAGATGATCAGCAGGACAACCTGGGTAATTAGCATATTTTATAAGGAAAAAAAAGGCAGCTTCGCATCCCTCTTACTACAGTGTCCCTTAAGGGCCCATTTCAATTGGGGTGCTACATCCATTGCTGAATCGAACGCAGCACCTGTGCTATTGTGATGCCGCAGCCGAATTGTTATAGTCGTCCAATACTCTAGTGATGAGCACGATCTTCGCATAACCGTAATTTCCCATCATAATTCGCAATAAGAATGCAATTTCTTAATGCAATTTTTTGGAGAAAATCGTAATTCATTTCATGTTTACCCATAATCAGGAAGCGTCATTTGGCAAATTTCACATCATTTTTGCATGATTTTGTGCCATTTTTTTAAACTTTCATTTTTCTGAGTCTAAAAAATATTTTTCTCAAAAACTACAAGGGCTTTTTGAAAAATTCCTTTTTTTTAACTTGTTCCCACTATTCCCCTTAACATACGTAGCAATTCTGATGACGATAGCATGTATGGGGAGCATTGCTATAAACCGCTAAATCTGGCACAAAATTATGCACAATTTTCCATAATTACTAAAGGATTACACAAAATCAATTGAATCTCCATATCGTAATTATGTTTGGACCTGATTGCTAAAATGTGTGTGAAATGTTGCGTAATCATTATTAGCAGCTTGTGATCATCACCAATATACTCTACTGATGCTACTTCAGAAAGATGTGATAGGGTCCTCTGGCTACTGCACTTACAATAATGTCGTTCTATTAAAATGTGATTTGTAACATGCTGTTAATTGGTAAATTCGAATTTCATTCACTGGCGATACACAGTTTAACATTATACATTCTGATAATAATTATGTTTATGAACCAGGTGAACCAGCCAAGCAGCTTCTGGATGCTTTCAGGCATTGAGTGAGTAAGCCATAAGGAAAGACTGGCAGGTCATGGGGAGGAGTAATATTTAGAGGTATGGATGGATCTTTATAAGTGTCAACAAATACTTACCTGCTACAGTCACTGAACAACAAACTGCCGGATAAGATCTCTCAATGGTGGGAAGTATTACTGATCTGGAAATGATCTGACGCACTGGAATACAAGAGGTTTGTTTATTTATGTACTCATTTTAATATTATGCTTACCAGAATCTACAAATACACTACAGTACTCTGTTTTTAATATGATCTTTCTTGAACACTTTGGGTGATAGTTTCCCTGTCCCTGTCCAATATTTTCTGTTACATAGCAGATGTGATGGAGCAGAGTGGTAGGTTCATGCAGATAGGCATCTAGTTTAACAAGTTAGAACTCTTTACTCTAAAGCAGTGGTTGGGAACCTATGGCTCGGGATCAAGATGTGGCTCTTTTGATCGCTACATCTGGCTCACAAACAAATCAGTAGAGGTTGATTCACTAAGCTACACTGCTCAAGCAGCACAGCTTAGTGTGGCAGCGCAAGTAACATTTTCAAAGTAGGCACTCTACTGCTCTAGCGTGCACTACTAACTTACTCATGCAACCCCCAAAACGAACAGTTGCTCCAATTGTCCCAGTTTGAAACCCTGTCAGGTCCAGTGACTTTGTAGGACGAGAGCCCCGCACTTTGATTGGCGCAATAGGCTGCCTGTCACTTGACAGGCAGCCTATTGGTCCAAAGTGCAGGGCTCTCGTCCTACAAAGTGAATCAATCCCTAAGTCAGCTAGCTAATTGTATAAGCTGTTAGTCGGTATTCCTTCTGTCTGGCTCTCAGGGAAATTGCTGATGTTGCTGAAACCCAAGAGAAGCCAAAGACGTGTCTGACACTCCCGCTGCCCGGCAGATCAACTGTATACACATCACCCTGGCAACAGAGATGTGATCCCTCTGCTGCGCATGCGCACTGTCCCAGTTTGAAACATATTGTATAGCTCTCATGGAAATACATTTTTAAATATGTGGCGTTTTTGGCTTTCTTAGCCAAAAAGTTTCTTGACCCCTGCTCTAGAAAAACATGCAGCTTACTTAGGACAGTGAGGAACACAGAGTGAATACAGGAAATCACAATACTATAGAGATCCTTGCAGCACTTTACATACACAGTGACATCTTGTTGTTGCTTTACTATACTGCTGTTTAAGAAATCCTGTTGATACTTCCAACAAGATGTACACATATTCATATATGACAGATTGATTTGACACTGAATGATCATGACGGGGAACCTGGGGAACTGACAAATCAGGACCCTCATGGTCACCTTTAAATTGAACCATAAGTGAAAATAAATGAATGACATAAACAATTGTATCTATCCTCCCACTCCGAAAAATGACTTTTTTTTAGATTGCCCACAGTTTATGTTATGTAACCTTCTATAGTTTTGTAACTATATCAATAGTTTTGTCTATGCACAATTAAATGGCTCTTTCGTGTTCTAGAGAGACGAAATATTTGAACGATCGACCTTTTTATCTATCCCCTGCTCTCAGAGGCTTTTCTCTGCCAGGAAAGTGTTGTATGGTTGTAATTCCTTATCAGTGAGGGCCTTGTTATAGATAGACCATCCGGGTTCCGACTGGAGAGAAACCGGAAGAGAAACCAAATAGCTGAATGTTATTTCTTTCAGGCAGAAAATGGAGAAAAGGAATGCAGCATGGTTATTTGTATGCTTGCCGCTGTACATACACACGTCTATCTTATCATGTCACACGTCACTTAAAGGGATACTGTAGGGGGGTCGGGGGAAAATGAGTTGAACTTACCCGGGGTTTCTAACGGTCCCCCGCAGACATCCTGTGCCCGCACAGCCACTCACCGATGCTCCGGCCCCGCCTCCGGTTCACTTCTGGAATTTCAGACTTTAAAGTCTGGAAACCACTGCGCCTGCGTTGCCGTGTCCTTGCTCCCGCTGATGTCACCAGGAGTGTATAGCACAAGCCCAGTATGGTCTGTGCCTGCGCAGTACGCTCCTGGTGACATCAACGGGAGCGAGGACACGGCAACGCAGGCGCAGTGGTTTTCAGACTTTAAAGTCTGAAATTCCAGAAGTGAACCGGAGGCGGGGCCGGAGTATCGGTGAGTGGCTGCGTGGGCACAGGATGTCTGCGGGGGACCATTAGAAGCCCGGGGTAAGTTCAACTCATTTTCCCCCGACCCCCCTACAGTGTCCCTTTAAGGTTCCCTTTAAGGTATTACAAGAAGAGCTCCTGTGGCAGATTCAAAACTGTTTTCAGCCTGGATCCCTAGGGCCCACTCAGTAACAGTGTGCTTCAACAAGCTAAATAACATATGAACATCTACTGTAAAGCTGCTTGAAAAAAAAAAAAATTTCAATGCTTGAGATGATCATTTGTTATCATATGGGGAACAATTTTGTGTCAGCACTGTTTATTGATCTATTATGCCAGTTCAGTAAATGATTAATTGCTATTGTTCAACACATCCAGCTCCCTCTCCCCTTTCCGTTTAACAGAACAGGCTACTCAGCTGTAGAGATAGCCCGATCTGTTCACCGGCGGACAGTTTCCGGTGAATTTACGCTGTTCGCGTTCTTGGTAAACTGCCAACATTTGGCGTGTTCGACCCACCCCCTATACATCATCATGGAGCCAAACTTTGACCCCTTACCTCACAGTCAGCAGACACATGGCAGCCAATCAGGTAGCACCCTACTCCCCTATTAAAAAGCAGTTGCGGTGGCGATATTGGGTTCATTCTCTGCTGACTGCTGTTAGTGAGAGCAGGGTCTATTGCATTTCTCTTGTCTCCCTAACACTGCTACTGCCTATAGAGCATGCCCTAGTGGCTGCTGCTCTGGCGCTTTGTGTCCGCCAGGAAAAAAAAAGCGCGATATAAGTGTTTGTCTTTTTGTCTTTTGTCTTTTTCTCTGTGTGTGACACTCCAAAACCCACTGACACCCATAGCTGTGCACGCTACTGCTATTGTGGCCACATTAAGTTGCAGGTACAGTACCACTCCAGTGCATTATTTGTAGAAATGTACTGTGATTTCTGCCCTTTAGGGATTAAAACCCAACTCTGTGTCAACTCTGTAATTTTTGGTGGGACTTTGGCATGTATCCCCCTCCAGCATGCCACAGTCTAGGTGTTAGACCACTTGAAACAACTTAGTCATCACTTTTGTGGCCAGAAACAGTCCCTGTAGGTTTTAAAATGTCATCAACTGTTGCACGGGGAACAAGTGTATCTAGTCTTATAAGACAAGTATGCTTGCCGGTGCCTTGTCTCAGCCGGATTGGCCAACGGCTACAGATGAACATCCTATTAGCAATAAGAGACGGCACACCACAGGCTGCAATGATTTTGCTGTATTGGATGAACAAGTACACTACATGTTACGAATATTACATTCTTCCTCAGGTGTTAAACAGCGAATGAACATACAAACACCAATATATGTGCTCATGAGAGGGCACCACACCCCCTGGTGGCTCCACCCCCTAAATGTTAACTTATTGTCCATAGTCCAACATGTGCATTAAAACCACTCAATTAATACCAGGTCATATGGCACTCCTTTTCGGCTACCAAAGATTAGTATTAAATAACTGACCGTGCTTGAGGCACTTCCAACAATGGACTGCCACTGGCCCACCTAAAAAAGAATACATAAACAATAACATATAAGCATCAACCGCATAGAAATACAACTGCATAAAATTGTTTTTTATTCACAAAAAAGCGCCAACCGCCAGCACGGCCACCCCCTCCCCCCCGCGCGAACCCCCGCGTGCAACCAAATGCCCCCGCGCGCAAATGCGAACCCCCGCGCGAAAACGGCAACGACCCCGCGCGAAAATCCACGACCGCGCGCAAAAAGGCCCAACTGCACGGCCGCACGCAAACGCGAAAACCCACGCAAAAACGGCTGCGCCAACAGCTAGCACCCCCCTGTGAATCCAGCCCTAAGGATTGCACTTGTCCTAGCACCTCAATGCCAGACGTGATGTACAAACAATCGTTTATAAAACATCGTTTATAAGAAACATTTCAGAGGCAATCTTTCATTCATACCTCTCGGAGTAACCACATCCATCTCATGTATCCATCTCGCCTCTTTTTGTTTCAAATTTTTTTCTAGGTTACCTCCTGTATTGAGGGGATTCAAGGACTCCAATACACACCACCTCAACTGCGACGCCCCATGGCCTGCCACGTCAAAGTGCCTCGCAACTGAGGTAATTCTTTCTTTTTCCTTCAGCATACTTGCTGATCGCCCTCTTATGCTCCTGTATGCGTGTTCTAACTGGCGTGGTAGTCTCCCCCACATACATGAGCCCACATGGGCACTTAAGCCCATATATGGCCCATGGTGTGGAACAATAATGCCGCCCTTTAATAGCAATTCTGCGCCCATTGTGTGGGTGAGATAGCTTCACCTTTTATGATGCCGTTACATATGTTGCAGTTTAAACATGGATATGTCCCTGTCTTTCCTGTAAGAATTTATTTTCTCTTGGGGGCGGTGTCAGTGTGCCTGACCCGATCTTGGATAGTCTTACCTCTCCTGATGGAAAAAAATCGTCTCTTCCTTAAATAAAGGCCCCAGATCCTTGTCTGTACTTAATAGGGGCCAAAATCTGCGTATGGAATTTTTTATAAGCATAGTATTTTTTCCCAAATTGGTCACAAAGGTATTCCCTTTGGAACATCTCATTCTGCCTGTTTTGTGGAGCAGCGTAGACCTGTCTATGGTGAGCACCTCCTGTCTAATAGCTTCAATTTTATTGGCATCATACCCTTTCTGTATAAATTTGGAACACAATGTTTGGCTGGCTTTTACATAATCATCATCACTAGTGCAAATACGCCTGGCCCTAAGGAATTGCCCCCTTGGTATGGCTTTTACGACATGGCCATGGTGATGGCCTACAGGAAGCCACTTCTTAACCCATAATAAGGTCAGGTGAATCTCCCCACCTGCTGTTACAGTGGTTGCCTTAGTGGTAACGCACCTTTGTGAGTACTTTTCCTTGTTATGTGTAACAAAATACCACAAATACTAACATACTGTACTATCAAGGGCTCTTGATTTTTCTGCTTGTATTTTCCAAGATTACAAATCATCATACAAATTCCAGATGATAATTATTAACCTGTTGTCGACTGCTCCACGCCAATTGGCGTGAGCAGTGCGGCAGCCCCAGGACCGCTCCACGCCCATTGGCGTGGACGGTCTTCTATGGGGCTAGCAGGAGAACTCGCGCATCTCCTGCTTGGGAAGCGATCGGCTCTCATAGCCTGAAGCCTATGAGAGCCGATCGCGTGATTGGCTGGCTGGGGGGAGGGAGGGAGGAAGGGGAGTGGGGAGAAACCAAAAAAAAAGTTAAATTTATTTAAAAAACGTTTATATAAATATTGATAAAAAAAATAAACAATGTGGGGGTGATCAGACCCCACCAACAGAGAGCTCTGTTGGTGGGGGGAAAAGGAGGGGGGAATCACTTGTGTGCTGCGTTGTGCGGCCCTGCAGCTTTGCCTTAAAGCGCCAGTGGGCCAATTAAGTAAAAATGGCCTGGTCACTAGGGGAGGTTAACACCGCAGCCCAGAAGTGGCTAAGCCTCTTTAAAAAAAAAAAAAGATTTGATTTTGAATGACATGTATGACATGTATGAGGGCGTTCACATAGCTTTCAATAAAACCTGCATGAGGAGGAAGTTTCAGATCATTTAAAAAAAAGAATATAGTAAGATGCGTCACCAATAGCCTTGAGTTATTAAGGTCAAATAAGGAGATTGTTCACACTTAAACAATACCTGAACTGAGAAAAACTGGTGGTACGGCAAGTTCTCAGAAGGAATTATAACTAGACTGTGCTCCAACGCATGGAGGATCGACAACAGGGGCAGCTTCAGGGTTTTTTTAATTGAGGGCGTTATGTAGCTGCTGGATCAACTGGCAGGGTAGCTGCCCACCAGCAGCAAAAAAATGGGTGTGTCCAAGCACTGCAAAAAGGGCGTGATAATGACGTGTCATGGGCAGGGCCAAGTGTACATGAACTTAGCAGCAGTGTAATTCACAGACAGTGGACATTAACAGCAAAACTTTGAATGAAGCTCCCTCTCCTAATAAAAATAATGACCTACTTACTATACATATAGCAGAGATTAGATTGTGAGCTCCTCTGAGGACAGCCTGGGACATGCCTATGTGCTCTGTGCGCTGCGCTTGTAGTATAGGTGGCCAGGGATGCGTCCCCCTTCCTGCCCTTGAAGTATAGGTGGCTAGAAGCTTCTTCCTTCCCACCCTTGTTGCGGCCAGATGCTTCTGCCCTTTTTCCCTACTCATATATGCCAGATATCCCCCCCCATGCAAGTTAAAATTGTGCAGTATCTTTCCGATTGTAGATGCATGCACTTTTGCATTATCAGTAGCAAAAGCCTGCTGTCGGTCCCATGAAGAAATGTTAGTGTTTTTAGGGGCTTCTTTTAGCACCTTGCAGTCTGTTCTCTGAGGGAACTTGCTTGGACAGCCAGACTTGGGCATGTTGGCAGTTGTTTTGAAAATCCTCCAATTGTAGACAGTGGAATAACTGAGCAAATTTGGACAGAGGCGCCAGGCAGGTTAAAATGATCTAAAAACAACTAAAAAGGAGGAGTACAGGTGGACTTACCTCCTGAAATGATGGACAATCGAGATTGTTCAAATCGTAAATAACAATTTATTTTGGCACTCCGCAACGCGTTTCGCAGGTATAACCCGCTTCATCAGGCAAGGAGTGCAAGCTCAAAAAGGTCCAATAGTGGCAATGCGCCTCTGTCTCTGTGCCACTATTGGACCTTTTTGAGCTTGCGCTCCTTGCCTGATGAAGCGGGTTATACCTGCGAAACGCGTTGCGGAGTGCCAAAAATGTCATGTTTAACCCATTCAGTGAATTTCTGCAAAAAAAAAAAAATCTGGCATAATAGTTTCTAAGCTGTAAGCAATCTTTTAAAGCAAAGTTGTAATGCTTGGTGTTAAACCGCTTTAAGTGGGAATACATGTTATAATGTCCTAACTTATTCTTCCTCAGAAATTGCATTTTTTAGAAAAACATTTTCCAGAAGCACATTAGGAAGGGAAAGAGGCGCTGGATGTATAAAAGCTTCTAAAAACAGTTTAAAAACCAAAAGGGTAACGAAGTGTCTTACCTCAATGACAAAATCTTTGTGAACTACAAAAGATTTTTATTTAGCACAGGCAACGCGTTTCACGGGTCTGAGCCCACTTCCTCAGGCCAATGACAGTGCCAAATGATAAAAATCAGTTAGCAAAGGGAGCCTTGTTTTCCAGAAGATTTTGATAAGTATTTTCTTTAGTTTTAAAGGTTTAGTTATATTACTTGGGTCTCTAAGCATAATGTTACAAAAACACACAGGCTTTCATAGGTTGTCCCAATTCATTCACATGACTATAATTATTAATAATATTGTCAGTGAAGGGTGAGATGACATTTTTTGCATTTTATTTCTCCAACGACAGTTTTAATATTATTTACAAGTTGCATGTTTAAGGCTCCCTGCACACTGCAAATCCTTTTCTGATTCTGATTCCGATTACGTTTCCGATTCCTATTTTCAATTCCGATTTTCCCTGAATACATTCAACAGAAAAACTGATCAAAAACGCAGCATGCAGTAAAGATTAAAAATCTGAATCGGAATCGGAAGTAAAAACCAATTAAAAAGCGGAATCGGAAATGCATGCAGTGTGCAAGAGGCCTAAGATTTTCACTATAGACAGACATCAGATAAAATCATCTGCTGAGCTTTAACCTTCCTGGCGGTAAGCTCGAGCTGAGCTTGAGCTATGCCGCGCAGGAGGATTTCTCAGGCCCTGCTGGGCCCTTTACTAGCTGCGTGTGCACTCCGATCACCGCCGCTCCGTGCCGATTAGCCCCAGCTCCGCGCCGATTAGCCGCCACTCGCCGCGCCCCCCCCAGACCCCGTGCGCTGCCTGGCCAATTAGTGCCAGGCAGCGCTGAGGGGTGGATCCGGACTTCCTTTGACGTCATGACGTCGGTGACGTTATCCCGCCCGTCGCCATGGTGACGGGGAAGCCCTAATGGAAATCCCGTTCAGAACGGGATTTCTGGACGGGCTTGATCGCCGGAGGATGTCATGTAGCTAGCGCTAGGCTAGCTAAATGTTTGTTTGTTTTTTAAATTTAAAATAGTGCTGCGCTACCCCCTGGCGGTTTTAATTAACCGCCAGGAGGGTTAAACAACCCAATAGATTGATCAACCTGATCGATATCTAGAATTGAGGCGCATACACAAACATAATAACTGCTGAACGTAGGGATTGGGACTTGACTGAAATGTTCAGGGCCCTAATGTTACACAGGCTGTAGCCTATAAATGTGTACTGTTGCTATGGGGGGGGGGGGGGGGGGATAATGGTACAGCACACAAAAAGTGGCTTCTAGCAGGTAAGGTGTGGAACAATGCCCTCCTTAGTTGCTATCATTTAAAGATTTGGCATGGTAGATTTTTGAACGAAGTAGCTGTGCACCCACTAGGATCTCATCTGAGATAGCCCCGAACGGCCACCTCTGCCAAGTGTAGTCTAGCATGTGAACATGCTGAGCCCCTTAAAGAGGAACTCCAGTGAAAATAATGTAATAAAAAAAGTGCTTCATTTTTACAATAATTATGTATAAATGATTTAGTCAGTGTTTGCCCATTGTAAAATCTTTTAAATCTCTGATTTACATTCTGACATTTATTACATGGTGACATTTTTACCGTTGGCAGATTATGTAGCTGCTGCATGTTTTTTTGGCAGTTGGAAACAGCTGTAAACAGCTATTTCCCACAATGCTGCAAGGTTTACAGACAGGAAACTGCCAAGAGTTATGTACTCAGAATTTATTTGTGGGAGGGGTTTCACCACAATATCAGCCATACAGCGCCCTCTGATGGTCTGTTTGTGAAAAGGAATAGATTTCTCATGTAAAAGGGGGCATCGGCTACTGATTGGGATAAAGTTCAATTCTTAGTCGGAGTTTCTGTGTACGCGCTGTCGGAGACTGATAAGGCTGTTTCTGAACGATCCGCTGAGCGGATCGTTCAGAAACAGCCTTATCAGTCCTTATCAGTCCGCCGACAACGCGTACACACGCACTACTATTGGCTGAACGTCCGCCCTGCGGGAGGGTCTGACGGACCCGTCGTTGGCGGAAGTAGTGCATGTGTATGCACCTTAAGATTAAGATTTCTAGATCTTCTGACTCTTCCCCATATCTCTCCTCAAACACTAAGAATGTCAAATGCCTGAGCTTTATGTGTATACTCATGAACTAGCCTTTCATTTGAAAGAGCATTGACAGATGGATCATGTTTTGCAAGATCAACATTAAACTCTTGACAGCCTCCTCAGTTGCTAAACGTTTAGAATCCTGTTAAAAGAAGTGGTGATGTGACACAGTGGTCAACATGTCCCTGTCCATACACTTTTGAAACATGGCATCAGACTGAGGACAACTGGTGGGGATCTTTTCCACCCTTGTAACTATCCACCAGGGTAAGCTCTCCTTTTTAGTTTCTTGTGGATATTCTTTACTTTGGAAGTCTAAAGACATTCATAGCTATTGAATTGATAGCAATGACTTATTTACATTGTAGCTTCTTAGGTGAAATAGAGGTTACACATCTTAGAAAAAAATATAATGCACATTAATTATAGATACAATTAGGTATGGTATTGCAAGTTATGCCTTGTAGTGTTTTATTTTTCTCGTTCGTATTTATGTTTTGTCAGTTTTCTTATAATTTTCCTTGTTTGAACTAGTAACATTTTTTCATAGCCAGTATCACATACATTAGGGCCCATATGCAGTTAATTTTTCTTCCTGAGTTTACACCTTGGAGATAATTTTTCATCTTCTATTTAGAATAACTTTTCAGCACCATGTAATTGAAAAAAGTACAAAGAAGTAGGTGAAAAAGTACTATAAAAAACATTTTTAGTATTTTCTTGCCTGCTGGTGGTTTAAAACGAATGTACAGTGGGATGTGAAAGTTTGGGCAACCTTCTTAATCACTGATTTTCCTGTATAAATCGTTGGTTGTTATGATAAAAAATGTCAGTTAAATATATCATATAGGAGACACACACAGTGATATTTGAGAAGTGAAATTACGTTTATTGGATTTACAGAAAGTACGCAATAATTGTTTAAACAAAATTAGGCAGGTGCATACATTTGGGCACTGTTGTCATTATATTGATTCCAAAACCTTTAGAACTAATTATTGGAACTCAAATTGGCTTGGTAAGCTCAGTGACCCCTGACATACATACCCAGGTGAATCCAATTATGAGAAAGAGTATTTAAGGGGCTCAATTGTAAGTTTACCTCCTCTTTTAACTTTCTCTGAAGAGTAGCAACATAGGGGTCTAAAAACAACTCTCAAATGACCTGAAGACAAAGATTGTTCACCATCATGGTTTAGCGGAAGGATACAGAAAGTGGTCTCTCAGAGATTTCAGCTGTCTGTTTCCATAAACTAGAAACATATTGAGGAAATGGAAGACCACAGGCTCAGTTCAAGTTAAGGCTTGAAGTGGCAGACCTAGAAAAATCTCGGATAGACAGAAGCGACGAATGGTGAGAACAGTCAGATTCAACCCTCAGACCAGCACCAAGACCTACTACATCCTCTTGCTGCAGATGGAGTCACTGTACATCATTCAACCATTCGGCGCACTTTACACAAGGAGATGCTGTATGCAAGAGTGATGCAGAGGAAGCCTTTTCTCCGCCCAAAACACAAACAGAGCCGCTTACAGAGAACCCGAGGTGGGGTTCTAAGAATGAAATCTGCGCTCACAGGCTGGGTCTGCTTATATTGCCCAGCCTCTGTTGCTATTTCAATCCCCACTAAGTTCACCCTGCGCACCGCTCTGCCCCATAAATAACAGCCGCGCTGCCGACACGCAGCGTGTCAGAGCGGGCTGTATTTACTTTTGTCCTGTCAGTCTGCGTGCTCCCCCCGCCTCCTGCATAGCGCCGGTCCCCGCCCGCGTCCCTTCCCTCCAATCAGCGGACCGGAGCTATGCAGGAGGCGGGGGGAGCACGCAGACTGACAGGACAAAGGTAAACACAGCCCGCACAGCGCGACTGTGATTTATGGGGGAGAGCCGAACGCAGGGGGAACTTAGGGGGGATTGAAAGAGCAACAGAGGCTGGGCAATATAAGCAGACCCAGCCTCTGAGCGCAGATTTCATTCTTAGAACCCCACCTCGGGTTCTCTTTAAAAGGTATGCTAAAGCACATTTGGACAAGCAAGCTTCATAGTGGAATAAGTTGCTGTGGACTGATGAAACTAAAATTGAGTTATTTGGGCATAACAAGAAGTGTTATGCATGGAGGAAAAAGAACACAGCATTTCAAGAAAAACACCTGCTACCTACAGTAAAATATGGTGGTAGTTCCATCATGCTGTGGGGCTGTGTGGCCAGTGCAGGGTCTGGGAATCTTGTTAAAGTTTAAGGACGCATGGATTCCACTCAGTATCAGCAGATTCTGGAGACCAATGTCCAGGAATCAGTGACAAAGCTGAAGCTGAGCCGGGGCTGGATCTTTCAACAAGACAACGACCCTAAACCCTGCTCAAAACCCACTAAGGCATTCATGCAGAGTCCCCAGACCTGAATATAATTGAAAATCTGTGGTGTGAGTTAAAGAGAGCTGTCCATGCTTGGAGCCATCAAACCTGAATGAACTAGAGATGTTTTGTAAAGAGGAATGGTTCAAAATACCTTCAACCAGAATCCAGACTCTCATTGGAACCTATAGGAAGATTTTAGAGGCTGTTATTTCTGCAAAAGAAGAATCTACTAAATATTGATTTCATTTCTTGTTTGTGGTGCTCAAATTTATGCACCTAATTTTGTTTAAACAATTATTGCACACTTGCTGTAAATCCAATAAACTTCATTTCACTTCTCAAATATCACTGAGTGTGTCTCCTATATGATATATTTAACTGACATTTTTTTATCGTAACAACCAACGATCTATACAGAAAAATGATGACAATTAACAAGGTTGCCCAAACTTTCGCATCCCACTGTAATTGATAAGTCTTAAAATATCATGATCACCTAAGAGAAAACACGAGGAAAGAAAAGAACTGCATATGAGCCTATATCTGTTAGTTTTGAGATCCTATAATTGTCAGATTACTAGCACTTGCACTTTACATTCACCATAAGAATTTTGTTACATTTTACTGTAATATAATTACTATCATATT
Organism: Hyperolius riggenbachi; assembly: GCF_040937935.1. Taxonomy (NCBI): domain Eukaryota; kingdom Metazoa; phylum Chordata; class Amphibia; order Anura; family Hyperoliidae; genus Hyperolius; species Hyperolius riggenbachi. The sequence continues at coordinate 88,400,832 of NC_090653.1, read as the reverse complement.
TATTTTATCACGTACCTTTGTAATCATATATAATTTATGGCATATAAGAATTAGGGTGGAACTCCTGCCACCTACTTTATTGTTTTTTTTAACTGTTTTTCTTTCTTAGGTTACGCCCCTAATAAAAATATAATTATTTACTTTACCTAGTGCTGTTTTTAACCCATTGTTGGGCCATTTCTATATTCTTTCCCTCAGAAGATTGAAAATAAGAATATAGTTTTCAAACTGCAATAATGTTTCTCAGATTTAACATTTGATGTATTGTGTTTCTACTATTTTCAATTACAAATCTATTAGAATAGCGAAGAGAACGCCAGTGCATACCACTAAGGCTGCATCTGAAATGACCACCAACTCCGTGTGTAGCACCTAAATAGATTTTCTGCACACTTCGCATTCAATTCAGATGCAAATCATATGCAAATCTGCTACTACTTATCATGCAAACAGGAAACTCAGAAGGAGGGGCTGGGAGCAGCTAACCTGACAGTTACATAGTTACAAAGTTAAGGAAAGGTGGGGAAAGGCTGCTCATCCCTAAACACATGCTGCAATTAAATGGTTAATCGCACAGGCATACACTGCCTCTGCTAGACTGAAAAATGCATTCCCTGCATCCAAGACAAGTGCTAACATTTATTAAACTAGGAGGAACTTTAGCTTCCAATATGGTTTGCATGCTAAGTATATTATACTAGACACTTGCGCCACGGTGAGGCAGACCTCCGGGCAAGTGACCTAACCTAAATTTAAAACCTTGGGAGCAGCTAAGCAAAAAAAAAAAGTGTAACTTACATTTGGTAGAATAGCGAAGAGAACGCCAGCGCATACCACTAAGGCTGCATCTGAAATGACCACCAGCTCAGTGTGCAGCACCTAAATAGATTTTCTGCACACTTCGCATTCAATTCAGATGCAAATCATATGCAAATCTGCTACTCCTTATCATGCAAACAGGAAACTCAGAAGGAGGGGCTGGGAGCAGCTAACCTGACAGTTACATGGTTACAAAGTTAAGGAAAGGTGGGGGGAAAGGCTGCGCATCCCTAAACACATGGTGCAATTGAATGGTTAATCGCACAGGCATACACCGCATCTGCCAGACTGAAAAATGCATGCCCTGCATCCAAGACAAGCGCTAACATTTATTAAACTAGGAGGAACTTTAGCTTCTTTTTTTTTTTGCTTAGCTGCTCCCAAGGTTTTAAATTTAGGTTAGGTCACTTGCCCGGAGGTCTGCCTCACCGTGGCGCAAGTGTCTAGTATAATATACTTTGCATGCAAACCATATTGGAAGCTAAAGTTCCTCCTAGTTTAATAAATGTTAGCACTTGTCTTGGATGCAGGGAATGCATTTTTCAGTCTAGCAGAGGCGGTGTATGCCTGTGCGATTAACCATTCAATTGCAGCATGTGTTTAGGGATGCGCAGCCTTTCCCCACCTTTCCAAGACATCTGTGCCCATAGGCTCCTCTGAGGTAAATCCTGGCCTGGTAAGCTTGCTTCTATTCTGTGAGGAGGCCTTAGGCAAGACACCTTAGCTACTGCCTAGAGAGCGTGCCCTTGTAGCTGCACCTCTAGCGCTTTGAGTTTGCCAGAAGAAGAGCCTGATATAAATGTTCTGTGTCTTGCCTTGTATAGAGTCTGTACACCATAGTGAAATTCAAGCGGAAACTCAAATCCCAAACTCCACTATGCAAAAGGGCAAAGTTTAAGGTGCCAGGACATCTGTGCCCATAGGCTCCTCTGAGGTAAATCCTGGCCTGGTAAGCTTGCTTCTATTCTGTGAGGAGGCCTTAGGCAAGACTCCTTAGCTACTGCCTATAGAGCGTGCCCTTGTAGCTGCACCTCTAGCGCTTTGAGTTTGCCAGGAGAAGAGAATGATATAAATGTTCTGTGTCTTGCCTTGTATAGAGTCTGTACACTATAGTGAAATTCAAGCGGAAACTCAAATCCCAAACTCCACTATGCAGAAAACAAAATTTTACTAAAAACAAAAAGAGGAGAAAATGTGATGCAGGAGGTTCAAATAAGGAACAAATATGTACTGAGTTATGTGTAACTGTAACACTGACTGTAAGACTGTGTATCTGCTCCTAACAATTTCTCCACTTACATAGAGTAGCATACACAGCATGGAATAATTCACACAGATGCAGATTCCAGTGTTTGACAACACTGTATCATGAGCACTGTAACTGAATATCACCAAGATCATATGACTTGTGCAGAGCAGGATCATTCACAAGGCAACCTGGGCAGGTGCCTGGGGCCATATTGGTGGCCCCTCTCAAACTACCAAAAGTGCAAGCTACTGCCTTTTCTAGGACCCCATTTCAGTTTAATCCATCTCTGGACTAGCGGCAACTTTGTGAGAACCCAGTTCAGCACTCTAGTTTCCGGTTGTTAGAGAAGGCTCATTAAGAGCTGAATTTAAAGCGCAACAAAAGGCTAAAAGAAGATAGTCAGCAGATCGAGTGCTGTTTAGCTCAGAACTGCCCTGTATGTTTTACTGTCCAGTGCTGCCATTTTCTGTAGCGCAGAGGTATGTGACCTCCTCCCCTCTCAGGTGCTCGTCTGTCATTTTGGAGTCTTGACCACAGTTCCTCTGCTGATTATAGCTCCCCATAGATTTAAAACTATATGGTGCACACGTGTAAATATGCCACCTGGTGTTAGTGGGTGGAGCTCTGACTGGGAAAGAACAGCAGATAAGCCACATCCAAAGTTCCTCCCCTCCTCCCATGGTTAGCCTCCTCCCCTCCCAGGCACCTATCTACCTGACCGCAGCTTGTCCTATTGCTTCTGGTTGGTCAAAGCTCAGATCCATTAACGCTAGGTAGCACATGAAGCTGTGATCAAAGATCCAACGTGACATATGTAGGAGGTTAGGAGGCTACATTATAATGCACTATAAAATATAACCAGAAAGACAAAGAGGACAAAAATGAAGTGATCCAAAAGTAGCCTTGCTATCCATTTTTTTATTTGAATCCTCAGCTGGGTTTTATTAGAGATCTGTGGTGGTTCTGTTCCTGTATGATGCTGCAGAACTGAACAGACACTCAGGGTGTATTTTTGTGAGCACTGTACAGACCAGCTTTTGGCCAAGCAGTGTGTTCTGCTCTATGGAGAGGTAAGGAAACATATTAGCAACACGCTTCAGTGGGAACTCCCTTAGAACTTTACAAGGAGCAAATCATCCTGGTAGATCGCAGAAGAGAAGGCCAGCAACACTGGGGGACATCTGCATACACTTATATTTCCCACCCAAATGATCAGAAACTTTTAGAAAAAGTGTATTTGTTAAATATACAAATGTTTGACTAATAATGTATAATAACTGATAACTTACAAACCATATTTAAGCAATAATAATTAAATGAATTGGCTTGGGATCAAACCTGAGAACTATGAAATCCATCAGAATATTGAAAAGAAAAAGGGATTATGTACATTGTTATGCATTACATTGGATTACATTGTTATCAGATTACACTAATAACAGCCTACATAACATAACACTATGCTAAACAAATGATCCAATGAAGAAAATTATAATGAAAACAAACAAGAAGTAAAGAGATCTGAGATAAGAAGCCTTTTTGCTAAGAACCGTAGGGTATGACTCCTACAAAAATATGTACTTTTTTAAATTAATATCTAATACAAGTATCCCCACTTCCCAAGAGAAATGAAAGTCTTAATTTTATAGTATAGGCTAGAGGAAATTTAACATAGATATATTGTATTGCATTTTAAGTTAATGACACAACAGGGAGAATACACCTCAATTCAGATCATCCAGTAGGCTAAAGAGCATTACATTTTATGAATTACAAAAGGACACTACAACAACATACATAAAATGTATATATATATATATATAGGCAAAAGAATGCATAAAAATACACTTTTAGCTACTTTGAACAGCATAATTTTTCCCACACTCATATAGTACAAGAATGACGGAATATGCCTCTTTTAGTTTGGGGTCCACCTATTCCACTCCCAATCTAGAGCATGAGTGACTGTATACTTAAGTCATATCTTAAATAACTTTTTCGGTTTTGGGCGATATTGTCCAGTCTCGACACACTTCATGAACCATAAAGCAGATAGCATTCACTTCCCCAAAAGTGGTTCCCGGGTCTTTATTGAATAACATTGACAAGTGGGATAGTTCCATTTATGCATATAGTCATTATCTAATTGTATAGAGATTGGGTAATTCCATGAACGTCCAAGACAGGACTAAATGATTATAAATACTGGAGCATCATAATGGAAACAGGTCGTCTGCTATATTCTGATGCCTAGCAGAGTGGCGTTTAGGAGAGCCTAGGCATGAAGAAATAAAGAGAAAGATCTGAAATGCTCTCCTTCTTTCTTAAAGGGGTTCTTTCGCGAAAAAAGTAGGCAGTTAAAAAATGTGACAGATGACAGGTTTTGGGCCAGTCCATCTTTTTAAGGGGGATTCTCAGGGCTTTCTTTGTTTTCAACAGCATTTCCTGAACAACAGTTTAACTGCCAAAATAGCAAGATACCAGCCGGCCTCCCTAATCACTTGCACACTATTATGTCAGTTAAATTTTGCAACTGTTGTTCAGGAAATGCTGTTAAAAACAAAGAAAGCCCTGTGAATCCCCCATAAAAAGATGGACTGGCCCAAAACCAGTCATCTGTCACATTTTTTAACTGCCTACTTTTTTCACGAAATAACTCCTTTAAATCCTTGGGAGAGCAGTACTGACATTGGGACTCAAAGTAAACAACTATAGTAACACAGACAGCAATAAAGCAAAACAGCTGCATGGAAAAACATTTCTGTTTTTATCACCGTTTGTATATCTTTTGGGTAAAGCTGATCAATTCTCAAGGATAATTTATGGAGAAACACATGACCAACCTATCAGCCAATCACTTTGGACTTCTTTGATCAATAAAGTACACATCCATTAGCTGATAAACCAGTCATGTGCTTCTCCATGGATGCCCCTTGTGGGAGATATTCGCTTAGTGTTGGGGACGAATCCCTCGTTTTATGTCCTCATGTGACAGCGTAAGTCACGTAGCCTGTGCTGGAATTCCAAACATTCATAGAGACTGTAGAGTCATTCAGACGGGTGTGTTAAATCATTAACATTTGCTCTGGGTATAGAATAGTTTCACATAGTGTTAAGTACATGGCCGCTTTAAGAGCTTGTGAAGCAGAAATGCAATGACTGTGCTAATTACCTAGCCAGACAAGTTAGACATAAGACTTTGAAGGTGGAGGTAATTACGCAGGAGCAGGTGTTGAGGGACTTGTTTTTGAAAATTGCTTGAAGAAACTCCTGTCTGTGTAATTAGATCATTAATGATGTGTTGGTCTCCTTAAGATGACTTGTTATGCTTATTTACCTACATATTAAGACATTTTTATATGGGGACAGACGGGAAGACAAATACAGGAAGAGGAAGCTAAGTAGAGTACGCATATTTGGATTTGTTACTAAAAATAGGAATTCTATGTTAGGGAAAATCCCAAAGTTCTGTTGATCTAAAAGAAGCAATAAAAACAAAGAAAAAAAAGACAATGGGAAAAAAAAAAGACAAAAGTAAAAATTGGGAAAGCAGACTAAAGATGCCCATCAATGATACAATCTTTATTGTAGGTCTCACCAAACCTATGTCTTAAGGGGCCCATACACTGGTGGATTTCAGCCATCGATCGATCGATTCTATAGAATCCATCGATCAGAAATTGATTCTATCCAATTAGCCGATCGATCGATTTGAGGTTGATATTGTTCGATTTGATCTATCTGACTGGATGGAAAGTCTAGGTCGATCAGCAGCAGATTGATGGCCCATAGAGCTGCATTGGATCTAATGGTCAAATAATGCATTTAGATTGATTTTCGATAGATTTCCTATAGATTACAATCTGAAATATATTGAGAATCTGTTCCTAGTGTGTGGCACACGGCAGATAAATTCCTGTCAGATTCGACTTGACAGGCATCTGATGGAAATCTATCTGATGGTCGAATCTGCTGCAAATCTATAAGTGTATGGCCACGTTTAGAAGGATAAACTCAATGAATACACTTTGAATGGCTACTTTGGTAAGCCCCTCATACATACCTCCCAACTTTTTGAGATAAGAAAGAGGGATGCTTCAAGACACACCCCTAACCACACCCCTAATCACACCTTCACCACACCCTTAGTTACTGATACTAGAAAGAATTCAGAAGCAAAAGACGAAGCTTTAAAATTGAGATCACACTGATCCTCTCTATCATCATTAGTTCTAATTCATTTTACCATTGAAAAATAAAACATTTATTTAAATGAAGAGAATAAAGTTTATGGTCAGTTAAACACAGTTTTTAGTAGAAAAATACATATATTTGTATATGTGTCTGTACATCAGTCCTGAAAGGCAAACAAAGGAGGGAAAATGAGGGATTGGGTTCCCAAAGAGGGACTGTACCTCTGAAAAAGGGACAGCTGGGAGCTATGCCTCATACTACATGGGAATGGTAAGATTGTGCAATCAAGATTGTATTATTAACAGACACCATAAAGTAAACCCGGGGCGACCCAAAACCCATAAAATTACAGCTACTTCGGTAGAGGGAAGCATTGGGTTTCTCCAGCGGTTTCCCTTGTCCTGCTCGCTCCTCCCGCCGCTGCTCGGCTCCTTCTGGAAGTTTGTAGCCATGTTTCTCTTCTTGCACGAGTGCGGTTGTATAGTGCCTGCATGAGAATGGCCGTGCCTGAGCAGTAGCACGGAGCCATGTATGCACAGCTGCGGATTACTACTGCTGTACTCAACCAGGCGCATTATGGTCGTACTCGTGCATGAACATGATCATATTTGCAACAAGCTCAAATGAAATTGAAGTGGGATTCAGCTGATTCATTTTCAAGCTGCATAAATTTGCATTGAAATGCGCATGTCACGGGAGACCAGAAACGCAATCGCAATCGGTTTCCTGCACCGATTGTCGTTGCATTGCCAGATCAAGATTTTATGTCTAGGGGGTAGCAGACAGTGAGCCTGGGAGTCTCTGGTTTCATGGCTGTTAGAGGAACTCTTTTTATGAAGTACGTTTGTTGCTCAAGGAATGGCATGTTTGTTTAAATTAAATTGATTAAAAGAAGTCCCTTCCTGGGCCAGTGACACCGAGGTGTGAAAGCTCTCCAGCAGTAAGCCACAAATGGCTGGTGTTACTGCCTTTTAAAGAGACAGGATAACCTCCACAGGAGGCCAGACTGCTCGACTCCATCGGAAGCAGAGAGAAAATTAATGCTGTATATCATTTTTAAGGTGTAAGGAATACCATTCATATGAGAGGTATAAAAGTTATCTCATTCCGCTGGTCCGGATCTGGTGAATATTTTAATATTAAATTGAGGCCACTGACATACCCAGAACCCGAGGTATTCCGCTACTTCGTAACTGGGCATGCAAAAGCACCCAAGTTTGATGTCATATGAACTGTCATATTCTGAGGAATATGAATCTGTAACCGGTATGTGTGTGCAGGAAGCGTAAGCCGAAATATGAAAACTGTCATATTTGGTGGGCACCAGAAACCCACCCAGGAGGTTAACCGCACCCTGTCCAGCCCCTGGGCTTACCCTGAGACCCCACCCAAAATTGTGGATTATTCAAAAGTGTTTGCCAGGGACTCCTCCTTTATTCCTCTGAATTCCATCTTCATGTGAGCCTGCTGCTGCTTTGAGGAAGAGCAGCGGTCATCTTGTCTGAGCTTTGGCTCCTGAACTGAAACAAATAACTGCACGTGTTTTCCCAGAAAGTACCAATTTCCAGAAGAACTTAAGTACTAAGTATCCGTATTTTCTTCCCTTTTTATTTTTTGTACTGCGCTACGATTGTCTCCATAATTGTTTATTTTACTGACTTTCTATATATAATAATTATTTATATTGCATTTATAATAAAGACTTCTATAAAGTCATTTTATTTGTTCAGCTACCCCTGCTATTCAGCCGCACAAACTGAACTCTAGCTTCTGAAGAGTCGCTACTATTGTTGATAGCTAGATAAAATACAGTATGTTTAACCGTTTTATTTGCAGATCTAGAGTCAGCCAGTCAGTGGGATTCTCTGTCCCATGGTAACAGAGATGGTGGCAGCCGAGTATTTTGTGTTTAATAGATCGTACGCCTTCCTCTGGTCTGTCTGTTGCCAAAATTCCAGCGCTTTCTGTGCACCGATTGCGACCACAGATTGCATGGTCTGTGTGCTGAAACCGATTGGAAGGCATTGTGCGGTCCAGTCACTAGGAGGCTTGTGACAGACAGCGCATACTTGTGCAACAGCTTGGAATTACAGTATTTAAAACTCACTTGCCATCCCTAAAGGAAACTTTTAAAACCTGCATAGGAGGAGGGAAAACCTAAAGGAGAAGCCATGTGGAAGCATCTAGGGCTATAATGGAGAACACAAAGGTCAAAATTTCTCTGCACTGAATTTTATACTCAGACCCTTTCACGGGCATTTGTTTTTAATATACATCTGCTCTATGTGCCTTACTTTCATTTTAATACTTGGACTCCATATATGACGGGTTGATATGTTTTCATGTCGTTGTCACATTATTGTTGTCTATATGTTTTTTGTTTTTTTGCCTAATCCTCACTAGTGTATATTGTGACTTAGGTGGCCATACACGGTACAATAAAAATGTTCTATTTTCCCGTTTATTCGATCTAAATGATCGAATTGAATGAAAGTTGAAAATATTTTTTTTTTGATCAAGAAATTCGAACGATTATCCCGTGTTTTCGGGAAAAATGATCGGACATGCTGGAAAAATCTTTATATTCGATCTAACGGAATAATCGAACTAAATGATCTAATTGAAAAATTGTACCATGTATGCCCACCTTTAGGCATATGAACACTTTATGTTGTTGGTTATTCTCTATGCATTATCATGTATGTTTACAGCTATTTTTGAAATCAAATAAAAATGATTATATATATATTTATATAAAATCTCTCTGCACTTGTATCCTCCCTGTTCTTTATCTAAGTGTATATAGCCTGTTTTTCCCTATTATGGGTTTGGAATAAAATGTTTATAAGTACCAGTGGATGTGCCCTCCACTTTCTCTACTTGGATGCTTCCACAATGACTGACCAGTTTTGTAGGACCTTGCTTTGTCGTACAGTATTAGATTTCTATCATTCACCTTCAGTTTCTTATATTCCAGTGGGGAATCTGGCTGTGTACAGAGAGTAATGCTGCTGACAACTCTGGGTCAAGATGACATCAAAAGGTAATCTGTAAATTCAATATTTCAAATCTAAACCACAATGTATGATGATGGGGTAAAAACCTTAGGCCCCTTTCACACTAGAGTATTTCCATTGAGCTTCATTACCCATTTTTACCGCAGAGTAACACTAAAGCAATGATAGTTGATGGGATATTTCATACCTGATGCGGTGTGATGCGCCAGAAGTATTCCATCGCCTTATGGGTTAACTTCCCTGACGACTTGCATTAAGCCATGCAAGTCATTGACGCCGCAGATATTGTAAACTGTTTTGCGTTTGCATCTTGGTGCGCATGCTCGGAAGCATATTTCTTCAATACACTTCCTGTTTCAGCGACAGGAAGCGAGCGCTAGAGAGCCCTTACTTATAGTTTGGTTAGCTGCCAAAGATTACACTACCGTGCATCAATACTGGTGTATACAATGCTTCTTTTTTTGCATTGCGGTATTATGGGATCATCTGATCGTACCGCACCCAAACGCTGGTTGCTAGTGTGAAACCGGCCTCCAAGGACACCTGAAGTGAAAGGGATATGGAGGCAGCCATTTTCTTTTGAACAATACCAGTTCCCTGGCCTCCTGCTGATAAGTGATGGTCATGTCCAGGGCTGGATTTGTACTCTTGACCGCCCAAGGCCACTGTCAGCAGCTGCCCCCTACACTATAGGTAGCTAAATGACACTTCCCCTTCCCTCCAGTATAGGTAGCCTGTTGACCCTTCATTCCAGTATAGGTAGCCAGATAATCCTTACCCCCTCCTCCAGTATAGGTATCCTGATGACCCCCCCCCCCCTCCTTACCTCTAGTATAAGGTTCAGGAACAGGTCCAGGAACAGTGCAGTATGGTAGCAAAAGAAGCTTGCAGTGGGCAGGCACAATGCGTAGGTGGACGGGCTCCTGTCCTGCTCTGCATCTTGAGCACTCCTACTAGCTGCAGCTGCCACTTGAAAAGTCGCCCTTCCATATGGTTACTGCTCTCTGCTGTGATCTCATGGCTGGGTTGAGTGGCTGACATCAGGATGGATGCCCCTTTACGTGACACACACGAGTGACCTGGAAGCAGGATGTTAAGAGTGGTGAGCTTTGATGGGGAAGCGATACTAGTGGTGGAGCCTGAGAAATATCAAAGGAGGTGGTGAAAGCCCCTGCGTGCAGAGCTCTGTATAGGCAAACTATATGTGCGCTCATAATATCTTCGTTATTACAAGGGCCATGGAACTGTGATGCAGCCTTTCAGAGCTTGATATAACGCAGCAGCAGTCTCTATTTGTGCTGTTAATCGCCCTTAATGATTGAAGTGTTGACGAGGACACATGTACATTGGAGTGACATTGGCCAATTTTGATTGGTGTGTGTGTGGGGTGGAAAGTTGCTCTACACAGCCGGCTGTGAGAGTGGGGGGCATGTTAGACACAGCCATATGTCTGTTTTTAATGGGGATTTTTGTAGAGGTTTTTGACCGATTGTGCCAATAAAGTGATTATTGTTATTTGTAGAAGTCTGTGATCCTCATATTTTCAATTTGTTGTATCCCTTGAGCATTCGCACTTTATTTGTTATACCCTATATAGCAAAAGAAGGAAGGCCCAGAACCATCTTCAAATTAGCTTGTAATTATAGCTTTAATTCATAATGACAGCAGAGCATAATCAGATGTAGTACAAGATAAGGTTAGTCATGATGGTTAGCAGAAAGAGTAGGAGGCGCCCGGTAGAATGGAGATAATATATTCACTCTATATGGTAGACACAGCATTCAATAGAA